>NW_017189801.1:0-28938 GCF_001704415.2 Capra hircus | reverse complement strand
CTCCTGCGTCTCTTTTGCCACTGCCTCCCACCCCTCGTTTCTCAGTTGGCAAACCAGTCTGATACTGGCCGCCGTGTCTCCGCTTGAAATTCATACAGATCATTGGCGTAACAAACTCTAGTGAGGGAAGTAAGGGCCTCATTTCCAATAAAGATCTTTATAGTAGCTAATATTTTGTGTCTCACAAGCCCTGGGTGGTGCTGGGGTTAGTCTCTTTGTGGTTATGAGAAAGTGGAATAGAACATGTTTGGTGAAGGAGTCGTGTTAGTCATGCTCTTCAGTTTTGTGGCTCTGTACTCCTTGCGACCCATTTGGGCGTGATTGTTCCAGCCGGAAGGTACTGCGGTTCCATGGGCCAAGAAAATGTGAGGGCAGAATGACGGGAGGTGGGGCTGCGGCTGCTCCCACGACTAGGCTCGGGAGGTTGTGAATCTTCGCAACCCAGGGTTTGTACCTGTGTCTTTTGTCTGTTGTGCGTTGTTTTCCGCCCTCTCCGCCCGCTGAGCCATCTGGGGTATAAGATATAATGTCTGTTGACATTGGGAACCAATCCATTGAATATGTCATGATTCCGCGCCATACGTCTATAAGGGAGTTTTACTTTCTCGACATTGTCCTCCATGGTGGTTGTTTTTCATTCATTTAGTTAGAATAAATTTGCAAAAAAATAACATCGCTGTCATTTGAATATGATTATATTTGCGCTGTCTTTATTAGCATGATCATACCCTGTCTGTGTTCAGTTGTTATCCTGACGCAGATCGAACAAGAGAATATAGTATCGCAATCACTTATGTTGGATTTCCTTCTTTTATATTGCTCAACTGCCTTCATGTATTGTACGTATTCATTGGGATGAATATCCAGTCTAGGTTTAGCCTCATAGTGATGTCAAGGACTATTCACTTTGGTCTGCTGCATTGTGAAAGTTAAGAATTCGGTTCAATTCGCGCTGCAGCAAATACAAAAACTAAATACAAAGTAAACAAAAAAGAACTTGGTAACAGATTAGTAGCTGAGTTTGGTTCTACGACATCTCTAATAAACATGCCTCGCTCCCTGGTAGTAAACTATTAAAAATATTTTATTCAAAGTTGGTTACATACTGAAATTTATTCATTTGAATTGTATTAACAATTACATATAGCAAAAGCTCCCGTAACGCTTAAGATAAGCACCACAAGAGTAGAGCATGTTTAACTCTTCAAATGCCTTATACTTGTCCTTTTAGGAAGTTATTGTTTGATGACATTTTATTTGAACTCCTCGACGGCTAGGAATCAGGAGCCTGAACAGAAAAATGGGACCTGACCTATATGGCAGGTTTACTCAGACAAAGAGTCAAATGCAGACAGGTCTGCTAAAGCAACATCATGCACGTAGGTATAGTTAGTTAGTTCAGTCACTCAGTCATGTCTGACTCCTTGTGATCCATGGACTGCAGCACCCTAGCCTTCCCCATCCATCACCATCTCCTGGAGCCTACTCAAACTCATGTCCACCCTGTCAGTGATGCCATCCAACCATATCATCCTCTGTCGTTCCCTTCTCCTCCCACCTTCAATCTTTCCCCAGCCTCAGGGTCTTTTCCAATGAGTCAGTTCTTTGTACCAGGCGGCCAAAGTATTGGAATTTCAGCTTCAGCATCAGTCCTTCAAAATGAATATTGAGGATTTCCTCAATATTGATTTCCTTTAGAATGGACTGGTTGGATATCCTTGCTGTCCAAGGGTCTCTCAAGGGTCTTCTCCAATACCACAGTTCAAAAGCATCAATTCTTTGGCACTCAGCTTTCTTTATAACCCAACTCACACATCCATACATAACTGGAAAAACCATAGCTTTGACTAGACAGACCTTTGTTGGCAAAGTAATGTCTCTGCTTTTTAAAATGCTGTCTAGGTCGGTCATAGCTTTTCTTCCAAGGAACAAGTGTCATTTAATTTCATAGCTGCAGTCACCATCTGCAGTGATTTTGGAGTTCAAAACAATAAAGTCTGTCACTGTTTCTATTGTTTTCCCATCTATTGTCAATGAAGTGATAGGACCAGATGCCATGATCTTATTTTACTGAATGTTGAGTTTTGAGCCAACTTTTTATCTCTCTTTCACTTTCATCAAGAGGCTCTTTAGTTCCGTTTAACAATCCTTTCATATTTCCATCTTTTCTAAATGCAAAGTTCTTGATTTTCCATTGAACTATAATGATCCTTGTTTTCATTTCAACAGCCTGTACCCACACATGTTAACTGTAGCCAGAAAAATGTCAGAAGCATGTAGATGAGTCATGTTTCTGATATAGGCAGGAACAAAGGTACTCAGATTATCACAATTTTTGGCTCAATGTCTTGCCCTTCTACCCTGTTTCCTGTTGAATGTGAGCAATTTAAAAATAGGAAGTTAAGACAAGCATGAATGACTTAAGCATTTTAAAACTGAATATAACCTAACCCTGACAGCAACATACTGAGTATAAATTGTTTTTTATGACTTGTCTGAAAATTACACTTTAAAGTGACTATTAAGAGCAAGCCCACCAAGGATATGATCCTACAGTTTGTATACTGCACAAGGATGTCTAGCCAAAATGGTAAAAGCTGGGATTTAAATTCAGTTTGTACTATCCTCCTTGCTAAACAGTACACTTGAGGAAAGGTAACTTTTTCTAATTTGTCCACCCAGAGTGGATACTTTTTTTGATTTGTTCATAGAAACAGCAGCTACTAGCTGTGGTTCAGGTTAACAACAAATGGGTCCAAATATATTCATATTCAATATGACTGGAAAATCATTAAAAAGCATGAGCATAGTTTAGAGAAACCACAATGTCAATGTTGAGAGAATTTAAAAAATAATTGTCATTTGAATATGTCCAGTACATGATCAAACACCAGCAGGTTCTCAACTACAAATTACCTGCTAGAAAGCTATCATTAGGCATAGAAAATGGATTCATATGAAAAAGTAAATTAAAAATATAATTGACAAAAGGCAGTTGCTTTAATGGTATTTCTATAAAGTAAAAGTCCTGTGAAGCATTTCTCTTTCACCTGTGTAAAAAAAATTTTCAGTGAGAATAATGTAGAAATATAGCTAAAACCCTAAAACTTAAACACTAGGCTAACATTTCAAACATACTTTGGAAAATTACTGCTATGACTGACAGTATTGAAATATTAAAAAAATAACACTGAAATTCACAGCAACCTTCCAATATAATAAGCCCACAAATATGGACTAAATATAGTTCAGTATGAAATCTACCATTTATAGCATATGTTGAATATCATGTATAAATATATTAATGAGTCACTTTACATGAGCAGAATAACTTTGCTCCCTGAATACCTTTAACATGCTGTATTTTTCTGTATTTATTATTATTATTATTTAAAGGGTGAGGTACCACTGGGGTCCGTAAATGGAAATTCATCATGCCACTCGGCTGTATTCATGTTTTTAGTGAAGAAGCTTATTTAAAAATTTCTTAGACAATGTCTCTTGGGTTTAGCTATAGGCAGAAAATGTGTAATTAGCACTTTTATGTGGCATTAGCAAACAATCTTGCTAGTTCATTATTTTTTAATATTTGCATCAGTCTTCTGAAAGCAGATTAAGAGCAACTATAATGTCCATATGCAAGATTTGTTAACTACAAAGCTCAGAAAATGTACACTTTAATCAAAACCATGCCACAATACTGTATCTTCAATTTCTTTTCTTCCTATATTCCTTTTCAGTCTATCTAGACCTTCAACTCCAGGGATTTAGGAAGATTTTATTTTAAATGAATGATATAGGCATTTTAGTTCAGTCTATCATGCTCACTAATAAAATAGAACAAAAATTGATCATTTTTTTGCCACTGATCCATGTGATAAATATTATCAGTGATTTGTCATATTTTCAATGGAGAAATGTTATGGGTAAAGTCTTTTAAAGTTAAATTTGGTTTACTTAGAAGTCCTGACTTTGAGAAAGCTGTGGTGAAATTTGATGATTACAACTGTAGGAGATAACTGCCTAAATAATACTTTGATATTGTATTTATAAAATTTCTTAATCTTTCCTAGACAAAGCTACACCAATGTTACTTGAGCTGCATTTTTTGCACACATGAGCTACATATTACAGGCATTCTCAATCTGTTTTAGGTACATTAAATGAGTTGTATTGCACTTTGGATATATTCCAAGACCACCAGGATTAAAGGGTTGTGAAAAGAAGAAGAACACAAAGTGAGGTAGGAAATGTAAGCAAGTCCAGACCATGCGGACACCTGTGGCCATGCAGAGCTTGGATTTTATCCTAAGTGCAATTGCAAAGGCATAGATTGGAGGAACAGCCCTAACATACTTGACCACTTAGAAATTGTGTGCAGAGTGAAGTCACATATTGGTATCAACTTCCTTCCAGGTCTCCAAATACAACCTTCAGTAAATTCACAGCATAGTACCGCACCAGGGGCTGCTCTCTCTACCTAGATATTACACCATCACTAAGTGGAAAGTATTCAATTATTTTCATTTGAAATATAACATCAACTACATATATTCCTTAAAATTTGACACAATTATTGTTCTTCGTGGGCTTCCTAGGTGGCGTTAGTGATAAAGAACCTTCCGGCCATAACAGGAGACCTGGGTTCCATCCTTGGGATGGGAAGATCCCCTGGAAGAGAGCATGGCAACCCACTCCAGTATTCTTGCCTGGAGAATTCCATGGACAGAAGAGCCTGGCTACGGTCCATAGGGTCTCAAAGGGTTGGACATGACTGAAGAGACTTAGCACACTTTGTTCTTTGTATTCCTACAAAACTGAGTAAACTTTTACTTGGTAACTTATTTTCCCTCTGAACTATGACACTAAAACATGAAATCTTATTCCTTTAAATTGTGACTATATAATTAAATCTTCTGAATCCAAGATCAAACATATGTAGTGTCTAGACAGACGTTCACCCATACTTCACTAGATTGTTTGGCTACCAACATAGTCTTGACTTCTGTTGAATTTGTTGTAAACAGAAACACCTGTGCCTTATTTAACTTCAAGATGCTAGGAAGCTAAAATTTCCCTTGCTCTATTTTATGTGATTCTTCAAAATTAGACACAAGAGTTACCTAACTTTTCTCTCCTTATACTCTCCTTTGCTGATTTAAGCCCATTTTTACAATCTCTGTTATTTGAAAAATGTTTACTGCAAAGTAGCAACATATTTTTCATCCTTGTATCAAGTTATGACATGTAGTTTTAAAATACTTCATGAAAATCACTGGTAATAGGAAATGTGGAATAGTTTCAATGCAAAGCCCTGAGGCATTCCACTAGAGACCTTCCTCAATTAATCAGTATTATGAGTATCTGGCGATTTAACCAGTTACAAATGCATTCAACTGCACAATAGGCTATTTTCCTATTTTTCCAGAGTATGCAATGAAACATTTTGTTCAAAAGCATACTATGAATATGGCATTTCCCCTTTAAATAGATCACATTTAAATTTCCACTCAGGATAATGATGAATATCATATAGAAGGGAAATAAGAACCTTTATTTTTATATAATTATCTCCTTAAACTATGTACTTTCCTGAATATTTTTAGGGAAGAGGAATTCACATCCATTGAAAATGAAATATTAATAGATAGGTGTTATCTGTGTAGAAAATGGACATACATATATTAGACACTTAGAAATAAGCTAGTTCAAACATCCAATTTTGTGTTCAAGGAATGTAACGCTCACACAGATAAAGAACTCAGGCTTCTTAAGTAAAATTTCAGGGCTTTGTCACCTCAGCATGCTCTCTGGAAGAGAAACTGTAAGAGATTCTATGGGTATCACTGGAAAAAAGATCACCTAACCATTACCAACCTAGATGCTAAAGGATATGTGATGATCACCTTTAAAAAGTTTATAATTCAGTAGTATTATGATAACAAAAGCAGTGATAATGCTGTGCCTAGAAGTAGGGCTAACACTTTACATTGTTAATTTGGGGGTTTTAAAATAACTTTTTATGCTGGGGAAAGTTGCAAGTTTTAAAAAGTAACACTTGAATCTGCATAGCAGTAAGTCATAGTATGTGAACAAACTGAATTCAGGAGGTTAACACCTCTTTTTCCACACTACTCTATGATTGTAGAGTAGAACATTCTAAAGAAAATCTTATACAGATTTAAGAGAGGGTAAGAGAGCACCAGGACAAAGATGAAGGACACTTTCTTTGACTTTCCTTCACTTCATGGTCTTTTACTAGCCTTTATTTTCTTCTGTAGCTTTTATTAAATATATAATTAAAAATGCAATGCCTTCTCCCCTTTCAGTGCTTCTCCTATGGTAATACTTCCTTAAATATTCATACTTCACACTCTGCATTCTGTCAATGAATGAAGGAGACTGATCAGATGACCGATCATTCTGCTCAAGAGACAAGCTGAAAAGTTGAATTTATGTTTTTCCACTTTAACTTAAAAACATCTTTGATAACAAATTAAACAAATATATCCCAGAGTAATTTTCTCTATGGAAACAGAAAAATTCACAAGCTAAATGTGCCTTCAATAAATGACTGTCCCATGCCCCAGCTCAGTTTATGGTTATCTTTATTTTCCCTCTGCCTTTGTTTCTCATACTTTGCAATTCAAACTTTTTAAGTTTTCCTTTGAGCAGCATATTCTTTATTTATGTTTACCTAGAATAATGACATTCTTGAATGCACAGAAGTTTTACTGTAATTTTCTAGAAGTGTCCACATGGTGTGCAGGATGGCACCAGAGTTCATGACCAGTGCTACCCGTAAGTGATTGTGAGTTTCTTATTTTTAGCAGCTACTCAGCACAAAATTTCTTTTGTGTGTGTGTGTTTTGATCACTGCATTTTAGAAATTTATTTATTTTTAATTGGAGGATAATTGATTTAAAATATTGTGTTGGTTTCTGTCATATGTCAACATGAATTGGCCATAAGTATACATATGACTCCTCCGTCTTGAGCATCCCTCCCACCTCCCACCCCTTCCCACTCCTTTAGGTCATCACAGAACATCAGACTGAGTGTCCCGTGTCATACAACAACTTCCCACCAGCTATCTATTTTACACATGGTAATCTATAGGTTTCAAAGCTACTCTCTCAATTCATCCCACCCTCTCCTTCCCTTAACTGGGTCTCCAAGTCTGTTCTCTATGTCTATATCTCCATTTCAGCCCATAAGTTCTGTGATCTTGTATGTCTTGACTTATTTTATCCTTGTGAATCTTAATATTATTGGAATTCAGTTTTCCTAACGCCAAAAATGAGCTACCAAACAAAGCTCTACTAACGTAAGACAAAGAGAAATTATGAGATTGGTGGGGAATGTGAATGAGATTATTTGCTTTTCTTTATTCAATGGTATTTAAGAATTGAGAATTCATTACAATTAGAATTATTAGTGCTATTTAGAAAACTACCTGGTTTTATCATATTAGTGGGAAGGACTCCTCACCATTAATAAAATAAACTTTATTAAATTTCTGAATTAATAATTTTGATTGACAAAAAGACAATTTCATATGGTGGAAACATGTAAGTTTTTGGAAAAGTTTTATATCTTAATTTCTAAGTTGAGATATAATTCATATATCATAAAATTTGCCATTTTAACCTATATGAGTCAATGATACTTTTCAATTCAACTTAAACATTAAAATTTTTTGCATAATTTTAAAGATTATGTTCCATTTACAGTTATTACAAACTAGAAACTATATTCTCCCTGTTATACAATACATCTTTGAACCAATCTTACACTAAATAGTTTGTATCTCCCCACACCCCAACCCCATTTTGCCCCTTCTGGCCTTTCTCTATATCTGTGGATCTACCTTTTTCATTATATTGACTAGTATGTTGTATTTTTTAAAATTCCACATATAAGTGATATCACGTAGCACTTGTCTTTCTCTGTCTGTCTTTCATTCTCTGCCTTGAAGGGCATAATACCCTCCAAGCCCATCCATGTTGCTGCAAATGGCAAAATTTCATTCTTTTTTATGGCTGAGCAGTATTTCATTACACCCTTATCTATTTAACTGTTTATGGATACTTAGGTTGCTTCTATACTTTGGCAATTGTAAATAATGCTTCTATGAACATTGGAGTGCATATATCTTTTCAAATTAGTGTTTTTTTTTTTCCTGATACATACCCAGGATTGGAATTGCTGGGTCATGTGCTAGTTCTATTCTTAGTTTTTTTAAGAAACCTGTATACTGTTTTCCACAGTGGTTGCATCAATTTATATTCCCATCAATAGTGTACAAGGGCTCTTTTTTCTCTACATCCTTGCCAGCACTTGCTATTTGTGTTCTTTTTGATGACAGCCATTCTAACAGGTGTGAGGGGATATCTCACTGTGGTTTTGATTTTCATTTCCCTGGTGATTAGCAATGTTGAACATCTTTTCATGTGCCTGTTGGCCACCTGCAATTCCTCTTTTGAAACTTGTCTATTCAGTTCTTCTGCCCATTTTTATTATTATTATTTTTTTAATGTTGACTTGTATGAGCTGTTTATATATATTGGATATTAATCTCTTTTCAGTTATATAATTTGCAAATATTTTCTCCCATTCAGAAGTGTGTCTTCATTTTGCAATGGTTTCCTTTGCTGTACAAAAGCTTTTAAGTTTAAATAAGTCCCATTTGTTTATTTTTGCTTTTGTTTCCTTTGCTTTAGGAGACAAATCCCCCAAAAAATATTGCAGAAATTTATGTCAAGGAGCATTCTGTCTATGTTTTTCCCAAGGAGATTTGAAGTATCCAGTCTTATATTTAGTCTTTAATTCATTTTGAGTTTATTTTTGCATATAATGTTATGGGATGTTCCAATTTCATTCTTTTACATGTAGCTGTCCAGTTTTCCCAACACCACTTGTTGAAGAGACAGCCTTTTCTCCATTTTAAATCACAACTGTGTAATCATTACCGCTATCTAATTTCCACATAGCATTCACATTGTTCCCAGAAGAAACAACATACACATTAGCAGTCACTCTATACTTTCATTCATTCTTATATTGATTTATGAAAAGTTATTGAGTACAAAACAGGAGAGGGAATAAGAAGCAGATATAATTTGGACAAATAGAAGCATATGTTAAATGTCATCAGAAAATTAGGCATAATGATAAAAGTTTAAAGTATCACAAGCCAATTCTAACTTATTGCTGTTGCTGTTGTTGAGTTGCTAAATTGTGTCCAACTCTTTGTAGCCGTATGGACTGTAGCACACCAGGCTTCCCTTCCTCCACCATCTCCCAGAGTTTGCTCACTGGGTTGATGATGCCATCTAACCATTTCATCCTCTGATGCCCCCTTGTCCTTTGGCCATCAACCTTTCCTAGTATCAGGGTTTTTTTCCAATGAGTCAGGTCTTTGCATCAGGTGGCCAAAGCATTGGAGCTTCAACATCAGTCTTCAGTCCTTCCAATGAATATTCAGGGTTGATTTTCTTTAAGATTCACTGGTTTGATCACTTTGCTGTCCAAGGAACTCTCAAGAGGCTTCTCCAGCACTGCAATTCAAAAGCATCAATTCTTCAGCACTCAGCCTTCTTGATGGTCCAAATCTCACATCCATACATGACTACTGGAAAAACCATATCTTTGAATACATGGACCTTTTTTGGCGAAGTGATGTCTTTGCTTTTTAATACACTATCTAGGTTTGTCATAACTTCCGTTTCAAGGAGCAAGTGTCTTTCAGTTGCACGGCTGCACTCACTGTCAGCAGTGATTTTCTAACTTAGTAGAGAAGACTTCATGGAAATGACTTATGTTCGAATAGGACACTGAAATGCTGCTAGAATTTCTCCAGATGGAGATAAACATTTGTTAAAGTAATAAGTATATGGAATATACCATCAGACAGTTCTAAGTTCAAATTTCAGTTGTAACATTTACTACTTGTGCCAGTTTTCAAAATATATATATTTTCTCAAGGTCTGAAAGTACTGTTTTATAGAAATATAAATATAACTACTTAGAAGGGTTGTAAAGATTGTATGAAAAGTTTCATGTTTCTTGGCACATACATCTGTACCTATAATGGTAACTAATAGCAATTGTTAATGTTGATATTATTGGGAGAAAAGCAACCAAAACTGCTCTTCATCAAAATAGAGTGAAAGCACCACCATCTACTCTTCTGAGTCATGACTTCTTTTCTCTAGCTCTGTAAATTACAGTTTGGTAAATGTTTAACAATTGGGTCTGCATGTCAGAGGAGGGAGAAACCTTGATATGTAGCATTTGGTGATTCTTGTGATGTAAATACTCCTACCATGGACTATTTCCAGCTACTGTTTAACAGTTGGCTCAGATATTCCTTGTATTTAAAAAAATTGGTTCTGTGAAGCCAAGAGACTGTGAACAACTCTGGCACACCACTGCTCATAGTGCACAAAACACTATTAGTCTCATTGTTAATTAATTGAAAAATTAACCTTTTAAATTTTTTGTATTATGCCAAGTCTATGTCCCAACCAGTAACGCTGAAGAAGCTGAAGTTGAATGGTTCTATGAAGACCTACAAGACCTTTTAGGACTAACACCCAGAAAAGTTGTCCTTTTCATTATAGGAGACTGGAATGTAAAAGTAGGAAGTCAAGAAACACCTGTAGCAATAGACAAACTTGGCCTTGGAATACAGAATGAAGCAGGGCAAAGGCTAATAGAGTTTTGCCAAGAGAATGCCCTGGTCAAAGCAAACACCCTCTTTGAACAACACAAAAGAAGAGTCTATATATGGACATCACCAGATGGTCAACACCAAAATAAGATTGATTACATTTTTTACAGCCAAAGATGGAAAAGCTCTATACAGTTAGCAAAAACAAGACTGGGAGCTGCCTGTGGCTCAGATCATGAACTCCTTATTGCCAAATTCAGACTTAAATTGAAGAAAGTGGGGGGAAAAACTAAGCCATTCAGGTATGACCTAAATCAAATCCCTTATAATTATACAAAGGAAGTGATAGATTTAAGGGACTAGATCTGATAGACAGAGTGCCTGATAAACTATGGCTGGAGGTTCATGACATTGTACAGGAGACAGGGATCAAGACCATCCCCAGAAAAAGGGATGCAAAAAAGCAAAATAACTGTCTGAGGAGGCCTTACAAATAGCTGTGAAAACAAGAGAAGTGAAAAACAAAGGAGAAAAGGAAAGATATACCTATTTGAATGCAGAGTTCCAAAGAATAGCAAGGAGAGATAAAAAAGCTTTCCTCAGCAATCAGTGCAAAGAAATAAAGGAAAACAATAGAATGGGAAAGACAAGAAATCACTTCAAGAAAATTAGAGATACCAAGGGGGCATTTTATGCAGAGATGGGCACAATAAAGGACAGAAACTGTATGGACCTAACAGAAGTAGAAGATATTAAGAAGAGGTGGCAAGAATACACAGAAGAACTGTACAAAAAAATATCTTCACAACCCAGATAATCACAATGGTGTGATCACTCAACTAGGGCCAGACATCCTGCAATGTTAAGTCAAGTGGGCCTTAGGAAGCATCACTACAAGCTAAGCTAGTGGAGGTGCTGCAATTCCAGTTGAGCTATTTCAAATCCTAAAAGATGATGTTGTGAAAGTGCTGCACTCAATATGCCAGCAAACTTGGAAAACTCAGCAGTGGCGACAGGACTGGAAAAGGTCAGTTTTCATTCCAATTCCAAAGAAAGGCAATGCCAAAGAATGCTCAAACTATTGCACAATTGCACTCATCTCACACACTGCTGGTGTCTCTGGGGTTGCACAGAGTCGGACATGACTGAAGTGACTTAGCAGCAGCAGCAGCAGCACACACTAGTAAAGCAATGTTCAAAATTCTCCAAGCCAGGCTTCAGCAATACGTGAACCATGAACTCCCTGATGTTCAAGCTGGTTTTAGAAAAGGCAGAGGAACCAGAGATCAAATTCCCAACATTCACAGGATCATTGAAAAAGCAGAGTTCCAGAAAAACATATACTTCTGCTATATTGACTATGCCAAAGCCTTTGACTGTGTGGATCACAATAAAATGTGGAAAATTTTGAAAGAGATGGGAATACCAGACCACCTGGCTTCCCTCTTGAGAAACCTGTATGCAGGTCAGGAAGCAACAGTTAGAACTGGACATGGAGCAACAGACTGGTTCCAAATAGGAAAAGGAGTACGTCAAGGCTGTATATTGTTACCCTGCTTATTTAACTTATATGCAGAGGGCATAATGAGAAATTTTGGGCTGGAAGAATCACAAGCTGGAATCAAGACTGCCAGGAGAAATATCAATAACCTCAGATATGCAGATGACACCACCCTTATGGCAGGAAGTGAAGAAGAACTAAAAAGCCTCTTGATGAAAGAGGAGAGTGAAAATGTTGGCTTAAACCTCAACATTCAGAAAACTAAGATCATGGCATCTGGTCTCTTCACTTCATGGCAAATATATGGCGAAACAGTGGAAATAGTGGCTGACTTTATTTTTTCAGGCTCCAAAATCACTGCAAACGGTGATTGCAGCCATGAAATCCAAAGATGCTACTCCTTGGAAAGAAAGTTATGACCAACCGAGATAGCATAATAAAAAGCCGAGACATTCCTGTGTCAAAAAAAGATATGTCTAGTCAAAGCTATGGTTTTTCCAGTGGTCATGTATGAGTGTGAGAGTTGGACTATAAAGAAAGCTGATTGCTGAAGAATTGATGCCTTTGAACTGCCCTGTTGGAGAAGACTCTTGAGAGTCCTTTGGTCTAAAAGGAGATCCAACCAGTCCATCCTATAGGAGATCAGCCCTGAGTGTTCATTGGAAGGACTGATGTTGAAGCTGAAACTCCAAAACTTTGTCCACCTGATGTGAAGAGCTGACTCATTTGAAAAGACCCTGAGGTGGGTCCTAAGATGGCGGAGGAATAGGATGGGGAGACCACTTTCTCCCTCACAAATTCCTCAAAAGAACATTTCAAAGCTGAGCAAACTTCACGAAACAACTTCTGAATGCTGGCAAAGGACATCAGGCACCCAGAAAAGCAGATCATTGTCTTCAAAAACAGGTAGGAAAAAATATAAAAGGTGAAAAAAGAGACAAAGGAGGTGGGGAGGGAGCTCCATCTTGGGAAGGGAAGCCCATCCCGGGAAGGGAATTTTAAGAAGAGAGGTTTCCAAACACCAGGAAACACTCTCCCTGCCGAGTCTGTGGTGAGCCTTGGAAGCACAGAGGGCAACATAACAGGAAGGAAAAATAAATAAATAATTAAAACCAACAGATTACAAGCCCAACAATAAATCCCCCAGTGGAAAAGCAGCACAGACACCTGCATCCACCACTAACAAGTGGGGGCAGGGCAGGGAGGCGCAGGAGGCGCGGCCTGCAGTGCTTTCTAAGAATCGGTCAGGAACGCCCCACGCATAACCAGAACGAACTAACTTGGGCTAGCAGACCAGACTGTGGGATAGCTACCACCCGAAAAGCTCGAAGATAAGACACCGCCAGGACCACACACAGAACAAAGGACAGAACGGAAATAGCTGGCAACAGACCATCCCCCGCCGGGGACAGGCAGCCAGAGCCATAAGGGCTGGAAAGGGGCAATCGCAGCCCCGGAGAGACTTTACCTACCAAACTGCAAGCAGGCTTCTTTGCTAAGACTTCTGGGGGTGCTGGACAGTCACCATCTGCCTCACAAGGGGCGCCAGCGGTACATCCAGAAAACTGAGCAGCAGAGATGGGAAAGGCGACAAGCCGCAGCGACCGTGCTCGCCAAACACCTGAGCTACTCGGACCTGGGAAGGGCACAAAATGCAGTCCCAACCGAATCTGCGCCTCTGAGGGCTACCTGAGCACCGACTCTGAGCGGCTTAAACCAGGGAGGTGCACGCAGCCTAGGGCCGGCCTCGGATGGTTCCCAGCTGAGCATTGTAGAGCCAGAGTGGTTTGTGCCCAGCGAGCAGGGACAGGCCCAGTGGGGCTGAGACACTGTGTGCACACGACAGTGCTATTTGTTTGCAGCATCCCTCCCTCCCCACAGCACAACTGAACAAGTGAGCCTAAAAAAATAAAATAAAGAAGTGTCCACCACTGCCCCCCCATGTCAGGACAGAAATCAGACACTGAAGAGACCAGCAAACAGAAGAAGTTAAGCAGAGGGAACCACCTTGAAAGTGACCCCACACTGCCCACAACACCAGAGAAAGGGTCAGATATATCTTTACTACTTTTACAATCATTCCTTTTTTTTTTCTTTCTTTTTTTTTTTTTGTTTTTTTGTTGATGCTGTTGTGGGGTTGTTTTTTCTTCTTTTCTTTTTCTTCTTTTTTTTCTAATTTTTTAAAATTGTTAAGTCTTCTATTTCTCCTCTAATTTTTATTTCTATAACCTACTATTACTTTTCAAAAAAAGACTATATTTTTTTAAAGCAAACACCATATATACTCTTTGTGTGGTGGTTGTTGGTGCTTTTTAATAATTCTTGTGGTTTTTTGTTTTGTTTTGTTTTCTTGTTTTTTTTTTTTCTTTTTTCTTTTTTCCTTCTTCTTTTCTTTAGTATTGTATTTTTGAAAATCCAACCTCTACTCTAGGTTTTCAATCTTTGCTTTTGGGTTTTTGTTGTCAATTTTGTACATTTAAAAACCCAAACTTCACTACCCAATTTTACCTGAGAGCGAGATCACTGGCTTGACCACTCTCTCCTCCTTTGGACTCTCCTTTTTCTCCACCAGGTGGCCTCTGTCTCTTCCCTCCCCCTTCTCTTCTCTATCCAACTCTGTGAATCTCTGTGTGCTCCAGACGGTGGAGAACACCTAAGGAACTGGTTACTGGCAGGATTTGTCTCTCTCCTTTTCATTTCCCTCTTTTATCCTCCTGGCCACCTCTGTCTACTTCCTCCCTCTCCTCTTCCCTGTATAACTCTGTGAATACCTCTGAGCAGTCCAGACTATGGAGCGCACATAAGGATGTGATTACTGGCTAGCTTACTCTCTCCTCTTTTGATCTCACCGCATCTCATTCCAGTCACCTCTAACTACTCCCTCCCTCTTCTCTTCTCCATGTAACTCTGTGAACCTCTCTGGGTGTCCCTCAATGTGGAGAACATTTTCATCTTTAACCTAGAAGTTTTATCATCGGTGCTGTATAGATGGAGAAGTCTAGAGGCTACTGTAAAAATAAAACTGAAAACCAGAAGCAGGAGGCTTAAGTCAAAAGCCTGAGAACATCAGAGAACTCCTGAATTCAGGGAACATTAATTGATAGGAGCTCATCAAACGCCTCCATACCTACACTGAAACCAAGCTCCACCAAAGGGCCAACAAGTTCCAGAGCAAGACATACCACACAAATTCTCCAGCAACACAGGAACACACCCCTGAGCTTCAATATACAGGCAGCTCAAAGTTACTCCAAAACCATTGACGTCTCATAACCCATTACTGGTCAGTCCACTGCACTCCAGAGAGAGGAAACCCAGTTCCACCCACCAGAACTCCAACACAAGCCTCCCTAACCAGGAAACCTTGACAAGCCACTGATAAAACCCCACCCACAGTGAGGAAGCTCCATAATAAAGAGAATTCCACAAAATCCCAGAATATAGAAAGGCCACCCCAAACGCAGCAGTATAACCAAGATGAAGAGACAGAAGAATACTCAGCAGGTAAAGGAACAGGAGAAATGCCCACCAGACCAAACAAAAGAGGAAGAGATAGGGAATCTACCTGAGAAAGATTTCCGAATATTTATAGTGAAAATGATCCAAAATCTTGAAATCAAAATGGAATCACAGTTAAATAGCCTGGAGACAAGGATTGAAAAGATGCAAGAAAGGTTTAACAAGGACCTAGAAGAAATAGAAAAGAGTCAACATAAAATGAATAATGCAATAAATGAGATCGGAAACACTCTGGAGGCAACAAATAGTAGAATAACGGAGGCAGAAGATAGGATTAGTGAAATAGAAGATAGAAAGGTAGAAATAAATGAATCAGAGAGGAAAAAAGAAAAACGAATTAAAAGAAATGAGGACAATCTCAGAGACCTCCAGGACAATATGAAACGCTCCAACATTCGAATTATAGGAGTCCCAGAAGAAGAAGACAAAAAGAAAGACCATGAGAAAATCCTTGAGAAGATAATAGTTGAAAACTTCCCTAAAATGGGGAAGGAAATAATCACCCAAGTCCAAGAAACCCAGAGAGCTCCAAATAGGTTAAACCCAAGGCAAAACATCCCAAGACACATATTAATTAAATTAACAAAGATCAAACACAAAGAACAAATATTAAAAGCAGCAAGGGAAAAACAACAAATAACACACAAGGGGATTCCCATAAGGATAACAGCTGATCTTTCCATAGAAACTCTTCAGGCCAGGAAGGAATGGCAAGACATACTTAAAGTGATGAAAGAAAATAACCTACAGCCCAGATTACTGTACCCAGCAAGGATCTCATTTAAATACAAAGGAGACAAGCAAAAGCTGAGAGAATTCAGCACCACCAAACCAGCTCTCCAACAAATGCTAAAGGATATTCTCTAGACAGGAAACACAAAAAGAACGTATAAACCTGAACCCCAAACAATAAAGTAAATGGTAAAGGGATCATACTTATCAATAATTACCTTAAACATAAGTGGGTTGAATGCCCCAACCAAAAGGCAAAGACTGGCTGAATGGATAAAAAAAACAAGACACCTATATATGCTGCTTACAAGAGATCCACCTCAAAACAAGGGACACATACAGACTGAAAGTGAAGGGCTGGAAAAAGATATTCCACACAAATAGAGACCAAAAGAAAGCAGGAGTGGCAAAACTCATATCCGATAAAATAGATTTTAAAACTAAGGCTGTGAAAAGAGACAAAGAAGGCCACTACATAATGATCAAAGGATCAATCCAAGAAGAAGATATAACAATTATAAATATATATGCACCCAACACAGGAGACCGCAATATGTAAGACAAATGCTAACAAGTATGAAAGGGGAAATTAGCAATAAAACAATAATAGCAGGAGACTTTAATACCCTACTCACACCTATGGACAGATCAACTAAACAGAAAATTAACAAAGAAATGCAAACTTTAAATGACACAATAGACCAGTTAGACCTAATTGATATCTATAGGACAGTTCACCCCAAAACAATTAATTTCACCTTTTTCTCAAGTGCTCAGAGAACTTTCTCCTGGATAAATCATATCCTGGGCCATAAATCTAACCTTGATAAATTTAAAAAAATTGAAATCATTCCAAGCATCTTTTCTGACCATAATGCATTAAGATTAGATCAACATGAATTCACCACAGGTATACACGTGTTGGTACATATACACAATGGAGTATTACCCAGCCATTAAAAAGAATACATTTGAATCAGTTCTGATGAGATGGATGAAACTGGAGCTGATTATACAGAGTGAAGTAAGCCAGAAAGAAAAACACCAATACAGTATACTAACACATACATATGGAATTTAGAAAGATGGCAATGATGACCGTGTATGCAAGACAGCAAAAGAGACACAGATGTGTAGAGCGGACTTTTGGACTCAGAGGGAGAGGGAGAAGGTGGGATGATTTGGGAGAATGGCATTGAAACATGTATACTATCATGTATGTAAGAAATGAATCGCCAGTCTATGTCTGATCCAGGATACAGTATGCTTGGGGCTGGTGCACGGGGATGACCCAGAGAGATGGTATGGGGAGGGAGGTGGGAAGAGGGTTCATGTTTGGGGACGCCTGTACACCCGTGGTGGATTCATGTCAATGTATGGCAAAACCAATACAATATTGTAAAGCAAAATAAAATAAAAATTAAAAAAATTTCAAAAATTCAAAAAAAATAAAGATGAAAGGATGAAGGACCTACTGTCTAGAGAGGGAGTTCAATATTCTGTGATAACCTATATGAAAAAGAATAAATGCATGTATATGTATAAAAAAAATGAAAAGACCCTGATGCTGGAAAGATTGAGGGCAGGAGGAGAAGGGGATGATGGAGGATAAGATGGTTAGATGGCATCACCGATTCAGTGGACATGAGTTTGTATAAACTCCGGGAATTGGTGATGGACAGGGAGGACTGGCGTGTTGCGGTTCATGGGGTTGCAAAGGGTCGGACACAACTGAGCAGTTGAACTGAACTGAAAGTCCTGAATTGTGTAAATACCTATATATACATACATATATATAT
Organism: Capra hircus; assembly: GCF_001704415.2. Classification (NCBI taxonomy): domain Eukaryota; kingdom Metazoa; phylum Chordata; class Mammalia; order Artiodactyla; family Bovidae; genus Capra; species Capra hircus. The sequence goes on along the minus strand of NW_017189801.1, from coordinate 10,712 downwards.
ACATACATACATATATATATATACACACACATATGTATATAACAGCACTTTAGGAATATTTTAGGACAATGATTAGTTTAGTAAATGAGCTGGGCTTCCCTTGTAGCTCAGCTGGTAAATAAGTGCCTGCAATACACGATACCCCGCATTGATTCCTGGGTGGGGAAGTTCCCCTGGAGAAGGGATAGGCTATCTACTCCAGTATTCTTGGGCTTCCCTGGTGGCTCAGAAAATAAAGAATTTGCCTGCAGTGCAGGAGACCTGGGTTTGATCCCTGTGTTGGGAAGATTCCCTGGAGGAAGGCATGGCAACCCACTCCAGTATTCTTGCCTGGAGAATCCCCATGGACAGAGCAGACTGGTGTGCTGCAGTCCATGGGTTGCAAAGAATTGGACAAATGAACTAAAAACATGTTATTATTTTTCTCATTAAAAACAATGAAATATAGCATTTCACTTTACAAAAATTTACTTTTTACTGCATTTTCAGAAGAGATCTGATTCAGATTATGAGAGATGCCTGCAGCCTAATTAACCTTAGTCATAGAGTATCAGCTCTAGATGGATCCTAGAATCATCAAATATAATTATTTCAAACTACGCTGGGTCCCATACGATGCATGTTGTAAAATATATTTCTTACTATGAGTCTCAATTAAAGCAATTAGAAGCATCACGGATCTAATACAGATAAGAAAATTAATGTTTGGAAAGGGGAGATGAGTAGCCCAAGGTCTCAGAGCCAAGTTAATGGCAGAGCTGAATTCAAAACTCAGACTGATTATTTGTTCATGGCTCTTTCCCACACACCATGACTTGTCATGTTGCAAATCACCCTGTGAAATATGTAAACAGAAACCTATAAAAGCAGCCTCTTCAATTAAAATGACACTGTATTAAAATATTAGTTCTTCATTTTCTTCATTTTAAAAAATCTGCTCTGTATTTTAAAATCTGCCCTTGAATTTTACTTTAGTGTATTTGAATTGTACAGTTACCATGTAGAGCTACAATGATGGAAAACTTTATTGATCTATTTTGAGATTGTGCTGTGTTTGGGATAGAGAGCCTTCTAAATCAATATCGAGCTTTTCCTTTGGTTGCTCTTGAATGGACTTCTTTCTGTTTTCTGCTCTTCTTTTCTCTAGAAGCTTGAAGAATGAATTGCTTTCACAACCGCAGTTCCTAGCTCTTTAATACAAGTAGTTCCATGAAAGGAATACCAACAGAAATGTGCTTGAGTCCTAGACTAAAATCTAGTTTATTTTAAAGGGCCAGATGCACTACTTCTTTTTCTATTTTATTGATACACTGTATAAAATTTGATCACATTAAAATGTAAGGAAGATAATTTCTCAGTAATTTCTCTTTCTTTGCTATGAGAGAAATCTCAACAGTAGTGATGCCCCCTGTTTTAGTTTCTATTTTTCTCTTTCTATGAAGTTTGTTCTGTCTCACTTTCTCTTTGTTGTTAATCTACACATGCACATGTACACATAGGCAAATTTTTATATGTGAACTCTGAGCTGAAGAATTTGGTGTGAGTTTTTAATATGCAGCTTAATTTCCTCCTTAAGTTCATAAAGGTTTGGGCTGCCAAAGGTCTCTTTCACTCTAGTTTTGTATATATCTGAAATATTACAGGAGAACTTAATTATTCTGACACCTTTTTCCTAAGTGGTTACAGTGACTTGCAAAGACAGAATTTGAGAGAGGGATTAAAAATAGGAACAAATGAGGGAAATGCTTGCCCTGGAGTGCTAAATACTTGCTATGGTGGAGCACAAATGTTTATGAACTTTCTGAGACAGTTTTCCACTTTGTGTTGTTCATAGACTACGATCAGAACTGATAATGAACTAGTGTATACCAGGACAGTCATAGAAGGTTTTTATAGCTGATCCCCTTTCTGATTTGTTGAGAGCTCTTATCAGACCTGTTATTAAATATTGTGACTCTCATTTCTAATATTGACCAACTGTTCAAGAATTTCAACTGTTCTTTGTCCTAAGGGCATTTAACAATGTCTTTCACATAAAGACAATGTTCAGTATTATTAAAAAAGAAAGAACAAAATAAACAGCAACAAAGACAAAGGTTATCAATTAAGTAGTACTTAACCATCTACTCAGCACTGGTCATAGTACTTTGTATGTGCTAATTCATTTAATTTTTACAAAGCCTTTATGAGATTCTATTTTACAGATGAGAAAACAGAATCAGGGTGATGTCAAATAAGTTAACTAATGACACATAATTAATAAGTATTAAAACTAGATTCTTATACAGTCAGTCTAGTTCCAGTCATTTGATTTGATACCTGAAGAAGTCAAGATTTGATACCCATTGGAGTCAAGATTATTTAATAAAATGATCATATTTATTTCATAGAAATATTTCTTGTAAACTACCTTGATTTAAGCCAATAGCATTACATTAAACTGGGCTTCCCAGGTGGTTCATTGGTAAAGAATCTTTCTGCCAATGCGGGAGATGCAGGTTTGATCCCTGGATCAGGGAGATCCCCTGGAGAAGGAAATGGCAACCCACTCCAGTATTCTTGCTTGGGAAATCCCATGGACAGAGAAGCCTGGCAGGCTATAGTTCATGCGGCTGCAAAAAGTCAGAAACAACTTAGCAACTAAACAACAACATTCCATCAAGGTACACTTCATGAAAATGCATCTTTTATGAAAGGAATATGTTATTTATTGTACAATGCACACTTGTATCCTGCCAGTGTGTTTGATTCAGTAGTGACTGGAGACTGTCACACCTCAATGTCACCACTCATACTGTATTTTGTGAGAATAGCTCCTCTTGGAGCTGTGCAGTGTGTTTAATCATTTTTGTAAGTATGTGTGGACTATATATACCACACTGTCCTGAACCTAGAATAGTTAGTTCAGAAGTTGTCTGCTACTAACTTTTGTAATTTTAATTTGCTTGTATCTCATTGGACTGTGAATATAGTTTATGTAGCTTGTGGTGTTCTGTTTTCTCCAAGAAGATTCCTCCAGTGGCCCAGACAAGAAAGGTCTCATGAATGCTGGGAGCAGTAGGTTTTAGTTCTGCTTTGACTCCACAGTAGTTAAGAGTACAGATTTTTGTGTCAGACTGATCTGAGTTCAAATCCTGACTTCACAACTCAGTAGCTATGTGACCTTGAGTAAGTCACTGAACCTCAATTTCATCATCTGTAAATGGGGATAATAAAGATGACAATCATGTGAGATAGTGTATTTAAAGTCTTTAGCATAGTTCCAAGTATACAGTAGGTGCCTAATAAGAACTAGAGAATTATACTCTGAGTTCTTCTGGAACTTCGTTTTCTCATCAGCATTCTATTTTCTCAGATATTTAGGTTCACATATGAAACTCTACTTCATTCATTTTCATAATTTTAAATAAGAAAGGGTTCTATAGTATAACTATGCATTAATTTATTCATTTGTATTTTTCATAATGAAAAATAAAATGCTTCATTGTAAATTCTTGTGCATGGGTGTTTGCACAGCAAATTACTTCTTAATGAGTCTTTAAGCATTAAGTATTAATTTAAATTGTTTAAAATTTGCGGTATGGCAAGTCCAATAGACATTGCCCATACATATTGTAGACTTGATGAACTAATATTTATACATAGATGGTTTCAAAAGCATAGACAGATTTATTCAGATAAAATGAAATATTAGTAAATAGTTTTCATCTATAAAAGGAGATAGAAAAGCAATTCATCATAATCATAAGGAGAAAATCTGTTTAATAATAAAAAAGCATTTCATGGAAATCATGATTTTTTTAACAGTTGGTATGATTATGCCAATAAAATGAATATTTGGGATACAAATGTCCTGAAACCCTCTATTATGAGTCTCCTGTGTGCATACGAATTGTAGAATTCTCCCTGCCCCCAAATCATGGCTTTCTGGTTGTTTTGTTTTGTTTTCTTGCAAACACCTTTTGAGTAAAACATTGTGTTACCAACATGTCAGTCTCTATGACAGCTGTAATGGGGATATAATTCCCATAGCTATTTTTCTCTTTGCATCACAGTTTACACTAATAGTTACTACAGTGCTCCAGATCCTGTTCTGGTTGCAGAAAAAAATGCTGCTGACCCTTCAGTCATAACTGGTCCTTTCCCTCTTTTCTCTCTCACCCCAAATCTTCCACACTTGCTTCCTCAGCCCCATCCATTGTAAAATATTGGACTCATTGCATAAAATTCTCTATTGAGAGAAATTGTTTGGTGCTGAATAGACATCATTCTTGATTTATCAACTTGCTTTCCTTCATGAAGTTCTCCACAAACTTTTTCCTTGTGTCTTTCTGTTCACACAAAAGAATCAACTTTGCCACAGCTAGATATACCTTTCCACATTTAAGCAATTCTTGAAATGAATCAAAGGGAGAAACACCTTCACAGTACTAAAGAACTCTCTGTGACTTTCATGTTATTCTTTTTTCTATCTCCTTAAACCAAAGCAGTAAAAGAAGGAAAGAAAGAAAGCTGTCTAGGAAAAATAATCCCATTTAATCACAGAATACCATTATGAATTATAGAGTTTTGCCAAGAAAACGCACTGGTCATAGCAAACACTCCCTTCCAACAACACAAGAAAAGACTCTACACATGGACATCACCAGATGGTCAACAATGAAATCAGATTGATTATATTCTTTGCCGCCAAAGATGGAGAAGCTCTATACAGTCAACAAAAACAAGACCAGGAGCTGACTGTGGCTCAGATCATGAACTCCTTATTACCAAATTCAGACTCAAATTGAAGAAAGTAGGGAAAGCTGCTACACCATTCAGGTATATCCTAAATCAAATCCCTTATGATTATACAGTGGAAATGAGAAATAGATTTAAGGACCTAGATCTGATAGATAGAGTGCCTCATGAGCTATGGAATGAGGTTCGTGACATTGTACAGGAGACATGGATCAAGACCATCCCCATGGAAAAGAAATGCAAAAAAGCAAAATGGCTGTCTGGGGAGGCCTTACAAATAGCTGTGAAAAGAAGAGAAGTGAAGGGCAAAGGAGAAAACGAAAGATATAAGCATTTGAATGCAGAATTCCAAAGAATAGCAAGAAGAGATAAGAAAGCCTTCTTCAGCTATCAATGCAAAGAAATAGAGGAAAACAACAGAATGGGAAAGACTCTTCAAGATAATTAGAGATACCAAGGGAACATTTCATGCAAAGATCGGCTCGATAAAAGACAGAAATGGTCTGGACCTAACAGAAGCAGAAGATATTAAGAAGAGGTGGCAAGAATACACCGAAGAACTGTACAAAAAAGATCTTCATGACCCGGATAATCATGATGGTGTGATCACTCATCTAGAGCCAGACATCCTGGAACGTGAAGTCAAGTGGGCCTTAGAAAACATCACTACAAACAAAGCTAGTGGTGGTGATGGCATTCCAGTTGAGCTATTTGAAATCCTGAAAGATGATGCTGTGAAAGTGCTGCACTCAATATGCCAGCAAATTTGGAAAACTCAGCAGTGGCCACAGGATTTGAAAAGGTCAGTTTTCATTCCAATCCCAAAGAAAGGCAATGCCAAAGAATGCTCAAACTACCACACAATTGCGCTCATCTCACATGCTAGTAAAGTCATTCTCAAAATTCTCCAAGCCAGCCTTCAGCAATACATGAACCATGAATTTCCTCACGTTCAAGCAGGTTTTCGAAAAGGCAGAAGAACCAGAGATCAAATTGCCAACATCCACTGGATCATCAAAAAAGCAAGAGAGTTCCAGAAAAACATCTATTTCTGTTTTATTGACTATGCCAAAGCCTTTGACTGTGTGGATCACAATAAACTGTGGAAAATTCTGAAAGAGATGGGAATACCAGAGCACCTGACCTGCCTCTTGAGAAATCTGTATGCAGGCCAGGAAGCAACAGTAAGAACTGGACATGGAACCACAGACTGGTTCCAAATAGGAAAAGGAGTACGTCAAGGCTGTATATTGTCATCCTGCTTATTTAACTTATATGCAGAGTACATCATGAGAAATGCTGGACTGGAAGAAACACAAGCTGGAATCAAAATTGCCGGGAGAAATATCAATAACCTCAGATATGCAGATGATACCACCTTTATGGCAGAAAGTAAGGAGGAACTGAAGAGCCTCTTGATGAAAGTGAAAGAGGAGAGTGAAAAAGTTGGCTTACAGCTCAACATTCAGAAAGCGAAGATCATGGCATATGGTCCCATCACTTCATGGGAAATACGTGGGGAAACAGTGTCAGACTTTTTTTGAGGGGGGCTCCAAAATCACTGTAGATGGTGACTGCAGCCATGAAATTAAAAGACGCTTACTCCTTGGAAGAAAATTATGGTCAACCTAGATAGCATATTCAAAAGCAGAGACATTACTTTGCCGACTAACGTCCTTCTAGTCAAGGCTATGGTTTTTCCTGTGGTCATGTATGGATGTGAGAGTTGGACTGTGAAGAAGGCTGAGAACCGAAGAATTGATGCTTTTGAACTTTGGTGTTGGAGAAGAGTCTTGAGAGTCCCTTGGACTGCAAGGAGATCCAACCAGTCCATTCTGAAGGAGATCAGCTCTGGGATTTCTTTGGAAGGAATGATACTAAAGCTGAATACAGTACCTTGGCTACCTCATGCAACGAATTGACTTATTGGAAAAGACTGTGATGCTGGGAGGGATTGGGGGCAGGAGGAGAAGGGGGTGACAGAGGATGAGATGGCTGGATGGCATCAAGGACTCAATGGATGTGAGTCTGAGTGAACTCCAGGAGTTGGTGATGGACAGGGAGGCCTGGCGTGCTGCGATTCATGGGGTCGCAAGGAGTTGGACACGACTGAGCGACTGAACTGAACTGAAGTGATTATGAATTATACCATCACATCCTTCACCATGGATTTATAAAAAAATGCTGCCATATTTTTAAAAAGTGTATTGACTTTTCAGTCACTGCTGCAGACATTAATTCACAGAACTGATATTTGCCTAAATAATCATGATTTTATGAATTCTAAAATTCCCATTTTAAGCCATAAAGTTCCCATTTGAAAGGTTTTAATGTATTCATGTATTTCTGGGTTTGTTGTTGTTGTTGTTGCTGCTGTTAGACCCTGTATATACATGTCCGACTCTTTGTGACCCCATGGCGTGTAGCCTATCAGGCTCCTCCGTCCATGGGATTTTCCAGGCAAGAGTGCTGGAGTGGATTGCCATTTCTTTCTCCAGGGGATCTTCCCAACCCCGGAATCGAACCCAGGTCTCCCGCATTGCAGGCAGATGCTTTACCGTTTGAGCCACCAGGGAAGCCCCTGTATATATTACACACTGTCACAAATAATTTTTCATTTTCTATAACTCTGTCTAATCTACAACAGGTTTAAATATATCTTTCTAATTCTTTTTTCCTGAGAGTTATGTTTTATTCAGTGGGAATTTTCAGGACTTCAAGCCCAAGAGACAACATCTTAACAGAACCTGAGCGAACTGCTCTGAGGAGGTGAGGGGAAGAGTCAGGTCATATAGAAGTTTTGCAACAAAGGGTAGGTAGTCTGGATGTCAAAAAGATATTGTTAGTTAAATAAAATCAGGTATCTCAAGGTAAGGAAAGTAGCACTTTTTTATGTATGGGAAAATGCAAGAGTCTGGGCTCACTGAAATCATTCCTTTCATATGCATCTCAGCTCTCTTGGACCAGTACCCTGTCTTTTTTTCACATCCTGAGCTCCCTTGAGTTCATCATAGGTAGCGTCTCCAGCCTAATGGCTTCCAGATCTCAGGTGTTCTTCTCCTTCCTGAGTGCCCTTAAGGCTTATGTTGGAGGGCTGCCATCATTGATGACTGTGACATCCTGTTTACCCATATAGCAGGAAATACTCCATTTTTCAGTTCCTCTCCATGGTCAGAAATTTGAACCATATTTGGGCTACATTTCATGACCAACTTTTGTTCCAAGACGCTGGGAGGCTCATCCCAGATCAGGTGAAACTTCTCCTGGATATGTCACTCCAGGTGTTAACATCTGGATTAGACCCATTGATAGGTAATAAAAAGCTCTCTGGATCCTCTATGTTTTAACCTACTATGATTCAGGAGTTATTTCCATTGTTGTTTCTTCCATACCTAGAATCACACAGTTATTGATTGCATACAGAACTATATATCTGATCAATTGCTTCAAGTCACCTAGTCATCATTACACTTGTTGGAGGCCTGGTTACACATCGTAAGAGACGACAATCTTATAAAGTAGACAAGATATAAGTAAGGTAGTTAGTAACATTGACAAAGTCATAGTGTAGCACAGAGACAAAAGCATAAACAATTTGGAAACCAAGAACAGGTTAAAAGAATGATTAGTATAACAGGTTGTAATCCAGTTGCAATAAACCAGCAAGCCCAAGGGAGAGCCAGCTGAAGTCAAATTTGGCAGGGCCAGGTAGAGAGAAAAAGAGAAACATTTCATCTTTGTTTACAAAGGCATGCTTTATCAACTTGTAGGCCATATCATAAGAAAAAATGTTTTACAGGAAAACAAAAATTCAAGTTAGTATATTTCCAAGTCATAAAGTTATAAATCATATTTATCTGATCATTCAGTCCCACATAATTGATTCCTGTTGATCCACATGAAGTAATCAGGTTTTCCATTGGAGTTTGTCATTTGTTATCCAGTTCAGTGGCATAATCTAAAGGCCATTATAAATTTACTTCTGTTTTGAAAGGTTCTTTTCATAAGGCTTCTTGAAAATCTTCATATTATAAAAGAATTGTAAAATTATGATAGTCTATAAAGGACAAAACTTAAAATAGCATGGTTAAAGACTTGAGTACAATATAATTAGCAGGAAATTTCTGCAATATATAACATTTTAGGATAATAACTAGAATAATTAGAATAACTGATAACATTGTATCAGGACATATCAGATGCTAACGATTCCATATAAATTTGGAATATTTATATTCTTGATATTTATTTATCTATCTATACATTGCAATCTAAAGTTTACCTTCAATCTCTTGGCAATGTTTCTGAATTTAAAATACCAAATAAACTTAGTTTAACATTACCCTCTATGATGTTTCAGAGATGTTTCTTTGAGCATTCCAGAGTCAGCTGAAGGCTAATTGAGCTTTAGCTAGATTTTGATATTGGGAGGTTAGTTAGAATATAATAATATTAAATTACTTAATAATCTACTTAGTTAATTTTAATCTAAACATAGTTAATACGTAAAACTTTTTGCTCCTCAGGGTTCCTTTCTACACTCTCTCATCACCTTCTATATCCAGGCTGACTCTCATTTTCCCACTCTCTCATCACCTTCTATATCCAGGCTGACTCTCATTTTCCATCCAAATAAAATTAACCATAGTTCATGGCAAATAGATGGGGAAACAATGGAAACAGTGACGGACTTTATCTTCTTGTGCTCCAAAATCACTGCAGATGGTGACTGCAGCCATGAAATTAAAAGACACTTGCTCCTTCGAAGAAAAGTTATGACCAACCTAGATAGCATATAAAAAGCAGAGACATCACTTTGCCAACAAAAGTCCATTTAGTTAAAGCTATGGTTTTTTCAATAGTCATGTATGGATGTGGAGAGTTGGACATAAAGAAGGCTGAGGCCAAAGAATTGATTTTCTTGACCTGTGATGTTGGAGAAGACTCTTGAGGGTCCCTTGGACTGCAAGGAGATCCAATCAGTCCATCCTAAAGGAAATCAGTCTTGAATATTCATTGGAAGCATTGATGTTGAAGCTGAAATGCCAATACTTTGGCCACCTGATGTGAAGAGCCGACTGAATGGAAAAGACCTTGATGCTGGAAAAGATTGAAGGCAGGAGCAGAAGGGAATGACAGAGGATGAGATGGTTGGATGGCATCACTGACTCAATGGACATGAGTTTGAGCTACAGGAGATGATGATGGACAGAGAACCCTGGCCATGAGGCAAAGAGTTGGACAATACTGAGAGACTGAACAACAACTTCATATCTTTTTTTTTTTTAATTTTTTCTCAATAAAATGTAATTTCATTTTTCATACATTCTTTACTGAAAACATATTCTATATTTTGTTGTACACTGAAATGTGTATTATTCCATTAACTTTAATTGTATGTTTAAATCAGAATCCTCAACTCTTAAAGCTTTAACTGTTGAGGATTCTAATTTAGTAAAAGCTAAGAAGAAAGCAGATATGAACTGTCTTTTACATTGGCATTCTATGCATTGGTGGGAAAATCCCGATGGCTCAGCAGTAAAGAACGTACCTGCAATACAGTAGACGTGGGAGATGCGAGTTCAGTCCTCGGGTTGGAAGGATCCCCTGAAGGAGGAAATAGCAACCCACTTCAATATTCTTGCCTGAAATACCATGGACAAAAGGAGCCTGGCCAGCTACAGTCCACAGGGTTGCAAAGAGTCGGACATGGTTGAGCATGCACAGACATTATATTGGTGAGCATAAACCACCAATAATAACCAGTGATAATGTCTGAAAACACTCGTTTTCTTAGAGGAAACATCTTGGGGTGACACTAAACATTTTCATTAATATTCTTAAATACCTTTATCTTTTCTATTTAATGATTCTTTATTAAATTTAAGTACGCATATAAACTCATTGTAAAAATTATTTTTGATGACTTGCTTCAGGATATGTGCTCAGAGATGGACAAAAAAAATCTCCTT
>NW_017189800.1:0-28939 GCF_001704415.2 Capra hircus | reverse complement strand
TTGGGCTGCCCAGAAAGTGTATGACAGACGTAGGTTCCCTAGCACTCTCCCCCCAAGCAGGAGACATTGTTGCATGACGTGTTTTGGGGCCTGTATCCTGCACTTGTCTGGGTTCCTGCAGCCACTTGAAGCAGCCCCAACTCAGGGGAAGCAGCCCCTGAGGGCAAGACCCTGCTGGAGGAGCCCTGCCGCCGCCGCCTGCATTAGGCGAGTAAGCACAGCCAGCAGGTGTAGCGCAGCCTCCTCGGGGGAAGAGGAGGCCAGCAAGTTCCCCGTCAAGCTGAAATTCCCCTGCTTACACGAACTAAGTGCGCACTCCAGTACGGGCCAGATCTCTAGCTCTGTTCAGAGGCCCGATCTGGCCAGAGTTCCTGCCACAGATGCTTCTGCCATAGGCGACCCTTGCGCAGACTTGCCTTTTGCTTAAGGCCTCCCTTCCCCAGGAACGAGCAGGCTGTTGAGCTCGAAAACGCCACTGGCGCCTCCTGGCTTCAGCTCTACCCCTGCCTTGCTTGCACTATAGGTTCCAAGCGTCCTTGAGGGCAGGGCTTAGGGGCCGCTGTGTGGGTTGCCACACTGCCAAAGGTCCAGCAGCTGAAAAGCTCTGCAGAGGAAGCGAAGGGCAACAGCAGCGGCTCCATTCAGCGTGTTCGCTTGGCCGCCCAGACAAAGCTCCGCTCACGGAGAGCACCAGTGTTCCAAGGGCCCCTGCTGGGTTTTGCATTCCCCACACTCCAGAGGCTGACTCCGTGGGTGCCTAGAAAGTGCTGTCAGAAGACGTAGGTCGCCTAGCACTCTTCCTCCCCAGCAGAGACATGTGCAGTGTTTGGGGGCCTGATCCTGCGTGTCTTGGCGTTCCCGCCACAGCCCCAACTCAGAAGGGAAGCCAGCCCCCCCTGAGGCAAAGACCTGCTGGAGGAGCCCTGCGCGCCCGCCTGCATTAGGCGAGAGCACAGCCAGCAGTGATAGCGAAGCCTCCTCGAGAAGAGAGGAGGCAGCCGAGCCCAGTCAAGAGAAAGCCCTGCTTGCACGGAGCCTAAGTGGGCCTCCAGTCGGCAGAGCCTAGCTCTTGCTCAGAGCCCCGATCTGGCAGAGTTATCTGGCTGCGAGGCTTGCTCGGCCGGGGGCTCGCCTTTGCCCAGACTTGCTTGCTTTTAGGCTCCCTCCCCAGGAAGGAGCTGTCTGAGCGAAGCCTGGGAGACGCACTGGTGCCTTCCTTGCCTCAGCCCAATCTCTGCCTGCCTTTGACATAGGTGCAGGCCGTCGTTTGGGAGGTTTAGGGGGTGGGAGTGGTTGCACCACTGCCAGGGCTTCAGCAGTTGAGAGCTCTGTCAGAGGGAAGGCGAAGGGGCAACTGGCAGGGGCTCCTCCAGCGCGTTTCTAGCCGCCTAGAATCAGCGCGAAACCAGAAGCACCAGGCTCCCAGCGCCCCTGGCTGGGGTTTTCAGCCCCACAACACACCGGAGGCTGATTTCCTTGGTGCCCAAAAGTGTTATGACAGACGTAGTTTCCCTAGCACTCTCCTTCAGCAGAGACATGCTTGAGGTGTTTGGGCCTGATCCTGCGTGTCTGGGTTCACTCCCACAGCCCCCAACTCAGGGAAGTCAAGCCCCGAGGCAAGACCTGCTGGTAGAGCCTGCCGCCCCCGCCTGATTAGCGCCGAGTGCACAGCCAGGCAGGGAAGCGAGCCTCCTCCGGGGAAGAGGAGGCAGCAAGCCCCGTTCCAAGTGAACCCTGCTACACGAGCTAAGTTGCGACCTCCAGTACGGGCAGGACTTAAGCTCTGTCAGAGCCCCGATCTGGACAGAGTTTCCTGGCGACCAAGTGCTTCTGCCCGGGTAGGCGAGCTTGCGCCAGACTTTGCCTTGCTTTAGGCTCCTCTTCCAGGAAGGAGCAAGGCAGCGGGCAGCGCTGCGGAGTAACGCCACTGGCGCCTTTCACGCCTATCGCAATTCCCTCCTTGCTTGCACGTTAGTCCCAAGTTCCTTCTATGAGGAGGCTTAGGGGCGGTGGGTTGCACACTGCCAAGGGCTCCAAGCAGTGAAATTCTGTCAGAGGGAAGGAACAGGCAACTGCAGGGCTCCGTCAGCGGTTGCTGGCCGCCCAGATGCAGCGATCCGCACGGAGAGCACCAGGTCTCCAGGGCCCTTGCTGGAGCGTTTTCATCCCGCCAAACCCAGAGCTGATCCTGGGGCTGCCTAGAAAGTGTAGTGAAGACGTAAGGTTCCCTAGCCGCTCCCTCCCCCAGCCAGAGACATGTGGCCAGTGTTTGGGGCTGATCCTGCTGCTTCTGGTTCCGCGCCACAGCCCCAACTCAGGGAAGCAGCCCCTGAGCGCAAGACCTGCTGGAGGAGCCCTGCGCCCGCCGCCCTGCATATGCGCAGTGCCACAGCCAGCAGGTGATAGCGAGCCTCCTCGGGGAAGTAGGAGGCAGCACAGTCCCCGTCAAGTGGAAAATGCCCTGCTTCACGAGCTAAGTGGGCCTCCAGTACGGCAGACTCTAGCCTCTGTCTCAGAGGCCCGATCTGGCAGAGTTCTGGTGCGCAAGACTGTGCTCGGGTGCCGGGCGTCCTTGCCCAGACTTGCCCTTGCCTTTAAGGCTCCCTCCCCAGGAAGGAGCAGGCTGTGTGAGGCTCGGAAACGCCACTGGCGCCTTCCTGGCTTCAGCTCTACCCCTGCCTTGCCTTTGCACTTAGGTCCCAAGCGTCCTTGAGGAGGGCTTAGGGGCTGGTGGGTTGCACACTGCCAAGGGCTCCAGCAGTGAAAGCTCTGTCAGAGGGAAGCGAAGGGCAACAGCAGGGCTCCTTCAGCGGTTTCCTTGGCCGCCCAGACAAAGCTCCGCACGGAGAGCACCAGGTTCCAAGGGCCCCTGGCCTGGGTTTTGCATCCCCACACTCCCAGAGGCTGACTCCGTGGGTGCCTAGAAAGTGTGTGAGCAGACGTTAGGTTCCCTAGCACTCTCCTCCCCAGCAGAGACATGTGCAGGGTGGTTGGGGCCTTATCCTGCGTGTCTGGGTTCCCGCCCACAGCCTCAACTCAGGGGGAAGCAGCCCCTGAGGCAAGACCTGCTGGAGGAGCCCTGCGCGCCCCGCCTGATAGGCGAGAGCACAGCCAGCAGTGTAGCGAGCCTCCTCGGGAGAAGAGGAGGCAGCCGAGCCCAGTCAAGAGGAAAGCCCTGCTTGCACGGAGCTAAGTGGGCCTCCAGTACGGCAGAGCTCTAGCTCTGCTCAGAGCCCCGATCTGGCAGAGTTTCTGGCGCGAGGCTGCTCGGCCGGGGCTCGCCTTGCCCAGACTTGCCTTGACTTTAGGCCTGCCTCCAGGAAGAGCAGTGCTGCAGGAGCCTGGGGAGTCGCACTGGGCCTTTCTTGTCCTCAGCTCCATTCCTGCCTGCCTTTGCCACATTAGGTGACCCAGGCTGGTTGCGCCTAAGGCGAGCGGGCTTGGGGCTGGTTGGGTTGCCACACTTGCCAAGGGCTCAGCAGTGAGAGTTTCTGTCAGAGCGGAAAGGGAAGAGGCAACCTGCCAGGGCTCCTCCAGCGTGTTGCTAGCGCCGCCTAAGAATCAGCGCAAGCGGACGAGCACCAGGCTCCCAGGGCCCCTGGCTGGCAGGTTTTCACCCCGCACACACGGCAGGCTTGATTCCTTGGTGCCCAGAAAGTGTATGACAGACGTAGGTTCCCTTAGCACTCTCCTCCCCAGCAGAGACATGTGCAGGTGTTTGGGGCCTGATCCTGCGTGTCTGGGTTCCTGCCCACAGCCCCAACTCAGGGGAAGCAGCCCCTGAGGCAAGACCTGCTGGAGGAGCCCTGCGCCCCCGCCTGATAGGCGAGTGCACAGCCAGCAGGGAAGCGAGCCTCCTCGGGGGAAGAGGAGGCAGCCCAGCCCCGTCAAGTTGAAAGCCCTGCTTGCACGGAGCTAAGTGCGGCCTCCAGTACGGCAGAGCTCTAGCTCTGCTCCAGAGCCCCGATCTGGCAGAGTTCCTGGCGCGAGGCCTGCTCTGCCGGGGCTAGCCTTGCCCAGACTTGCCTTGCTTTTAGGCTGCCCTCTCCAGGAAGGAGCAGGCAGCAGGAGCCTGGGAGTCGCCACTGGCGCCTTTCTTGCCTCAGCTCCAATCCTGCCTTGCCTTTGCACTTAGGTCCCAGTCCTCCTTAAGGAGAGGCTTAGGGGCTGGTGGGTTGCACACTGCCAAGGGCTCCAGCAGTGAGAATTCTGTCAGAGGGAAGGGAAGGGCAACTGCAGGGCTCCTCCAGCGGTTGCTTGGCCGCCCAGATTCAGCGCCACACGGAGAGCACCAGGCTCCCAGGGCCCCTGGCTGGGGTTTTCAGCCCCGCACACACGGAGGCTGATTCCTTGGGTGCCCAGAAAGTGTATGACAGACGTAGGTTCCCTAGCACTCTCCTCCCCAGCAGAGACATGTGCAGGTGTTTGGGGCCTCGATCCTGCGTGTCTGGGTTCCTGCCCACAGCCCCAACTCAGGGGAAGCAGCCCCTGAGGCAAAGACCTGCTGGAGGAGCCCTGCGCCCCCGCCTGATAGGCGAGTGCACAGCCAGCAGGGAAGCGAGCCTCCTCGGGGGAAGAGGAGGCAGCAAGTCCCCGTCAAAGCTGAAATCCCTGCTTGCACGAAGCTAAGTGGCGACTCCAGTACGGCAGATCTCTAGCTCTGCTCAGAGGCCCCGATCTGGCAGAGTTCCTGGCACCAAGATGCTCTGCCATAGGCGCAGCCTTGCCGCAGACTTGCCTTGCTTTAAGGCTCCCTCCCCAGGAAGGAGCAGCTGTGTGAGCTCGGGAAACGCCACTGGCGCCTTCCTGGCTTCAGCTCCTACCCTGCCTTGCCTTTGCACTTAGGTCCCAAGCGTCCTTGAGGAGGGCTTAGGGGCTGGTGGGTTGCACACTGCCAAGGGCTCCAGCAGTGAAAGCTCTGTCAGAGGGAAGCGAAGGGCAACAGCAGGGCTCCTTCAGCGGTTCCTTGGCCGCCCAGACAAAGCTCCGCACGCGAGAGCACCAGGTTCCAAGGGCCCCTGGCTGGGGTTTTGCATCCCCACACTCCAGAGGCTGACTCCGTGGGTGCCTAGAAAGTGTGTGAGAGACGTAGGTTCCCTAGCACTCTCCTCCCCAGCAGAGACATGTGCAGGTGGTTGGGGCCTTATCCTGCGTGTCTGGGTTCCCGCCCACAGCCTCAACTCAGGGGAAGCAGCCCCTGAGGCAAGACCTGCTGGAGGAGCCCTGCGCGCCCGCCTGATAGGCGAGAGCACAGCCAGCAGGAAGCGAGCCTCCTCGGGAGAAGAGGAGGCAGCCGAGCCCAGTCAAGAGGAAAGCCCTGCTTGCACGGAGCTAAGTGCGCCTCCAGTACGGCAGAGCTCTAGCTCTGCTCAGAGCCCCGATCTGGCAGAGTTCTGGCGCGAGGCTGCTCGGCCGGGGGGCTCGCCTTGCCCAGACTTGCCTTGCTTTTAGGCTCCCTCCCCAGGAAGGAGCAGCTGTCTGAGCGAGCCTGGGAGACGCCACTGGCTGCCTTCCTTGCCTCAGCCTCCAATCCTGCCTTGCCTTTGCACATAGGTGCCAGGCGTCGTTGAGGAGGGCTTAGGGGTGGTGGGTTGCACACTGCCAAGGGCTTCCAGCAGTGAGAAGCTCTGTCAGAGGGAAGGGAAGGGCAACTGCCAGGGCTCCTCCAGCGGTTTCTATGGCCGCCTCAGAATCAGCGCCGCACCGGAGAGCACCAGGCTCCCAGGGCCCCTGGCTGGGGTTTTCAGCCCCGCACACACGGAGGCTGATTCCTTGGGTGCCCAGAAAGTGTATGACAGACGTAGGTTCCCTAGCACTCTCCTCCCCAGCAGAGACATGTGCAGGTGGTTGGGGCCTGATCCTGCGTGTCTGGGTTCCTGCCCACAGCCCCAACTCAGGGGAAGCAGCCCCTGAGGCAAGACCTGCTGGAGGAGCCCTGCGCCCCCGCCTGATAGGCGAGTGCACAGCCAGCAGGGAAGCGAGCCTCCTCGGGGGAAGAGGAGGCAGCCAAGTCCCCGTCAAGCTGAAAGCCCTGCTTGCACGAAGCTAAGTGCGCTCCAGTACGGCAGATGCTCTAGCTCTGCTTCAGAGCCCCGATCTGGCAGAGTTCCTGGCAGCAAGATGCCTCTGCCATAGGGGCTAGCCTTGCGCAGACTTGCCTTGCTTTAAGGCTGCCTCTCCCAGGAAGGAGCAGCAGTCAGTGAGGCCTGGGAAACGCCACTGGCGCCTTCCTGGCCTTCAGCTCAATCCCTGCCTTGCCTTTGCACTTAGGTCCCCAAGTCCTCCTTGAGGAGGGCTTAGGGGCTGGTGGGTTGCACACTGCCAAGGGCTCCAGCAGTGAGAAGCTTCTGTCAGAGGGAAGCGAAGGGCAACTGCAGGGCTCCTTCCAGCGGTTGCTTGGCCGCCCAGATCAAAGCTGCCGACACGGAGAGCACCAGGCTCCCAAGGGCCCCTGGCTGGGGTTTTGCAGCCCCCACACACCAGGAGGCTGACTCCTGTGGGTGCCCTAGAAAGTGTATGAGCAGACGTAGGTTCCCTAGCACTCTCCTCCCCAGCAGAGACATGTGCAGGTGGTTGGGGCCTTGATCCTGCGTGTCTGGGTTCCCGCCCACAGCCCCAACTCAGGGGAAGCAGCCCCTGAGGCAAGACCTGCTGGAGGAGCCCTGCGCCCCGCCTGATAGGCGAGAGCACAGCCAGCAGGGAAGCGAGCCTCCTCGGGAGAAGAGGAGGCCAGCCAAGTCCCCAGTCAAAGCTGAAATCCCTGCTTCACGGAAGCTAAGTGCGACTCCAGTACGGCAGATCTCTAGCTCTGCTTCAGAGGCCCGATCTGGCAGAGTTCCTGGCACCAGAGGATGCTCTGCCATAGGCGAGCCTTGCGCAGACTTGCCTTGCTTTAAGGCTCCCTCCCCAGGAAGGAGCAGGCTGTGTGAGGCTCTGGGAAACGCCACTGGCGCCTTCCTGGCCTTCAGCTCTACCCCTGCCTTGCCTTTGCACTTAGGTCCCAAGCGTCCTTGAGGAGGGCTTAGGGGCTGGTGGGTTGCACACTGCCAAGGGCTCCAGCAGTGAAAGCTCTGTCAGAGGGAAGCGAAGGGCAACAGCAGGGCTCCTTCAGCGGTTCCTTGGCCGCCCAGACAAAGCTCCGCACGGAGAGCACCAGGTTCCAAGGGCCCCTGGCTGGGTTTTGCATCCCCACACTCCCAGAGGCTGACTCCGTGGGTGCCTAGAAAGTGTGTGAGAGACGTAGGTTCCCTAGCACTCTCCTCCCCAGCAGAGACATGTGCAGGTGGTTGGGGCCTTGATCCTGCGTGTCTGGGTTCCCTGCCCACAGCCCCAACTCAGGGGAAGCAGCCCCTGAGGCAAGACCTGCTGGAGGAGCCCTGCGCCCCCGCCTGATAGGCGAGAGCACAGCCAGCAGGGAAGCGAGCCTCCTCGGGGAGAAGAGGAGGCAGCCGAGCCCAGTCAAGAGGAAAGCCCTGCTTGCACGGAGCTAAGTGCGCCTCCAGTACGGCAGAGCTCTAGCTCTGCTCAGAGCCCCGATCTGGCAGAGTTCCTGGCGCGAGGCTGCTCTGCCGGGGGCTCGCCTTGCCCAGACTTGCCTTGCTTTTAGGCTCCCTCCCCAGGAAGGAGCATGTCTGAGCGGAGCCTGGGAGACGCCACTGGCGCCTTCCTTGCCTCAGCTCCAATCCTGCCTTGCCTTTGCACTTAGGTGCCAGCGTCCTTGAGGGAGGGCTTAGGGGCTGGTGGGTTGCACACTGCCAAGGGCTCCAGCAGTGAGAAGCTCTGTCAGAGGGAAGGAAGGGCAACTGCAGGGCTCCTCCAGCGGTTTCTAGGCCGCCCTAGAATCAGCGCCGCACCGGAGAGCACCAGGCTCCCAGGGCCCCTGGCTGGGGTTTTCAGCCCCGCACACACGGAGGCTGATTCCTTGGGTGCCCAGAAAGTGTATGACAGACGTAGGTTCCCTAGCACTCTCCTCCCCAGCAGAGACATGTGCAGGTGGTTGGGGCCTGATCCTGCGTGTCTGGGTTCCTGCCCACAGCCCCAACTCAGGGGAAGCAGCCCCTGAGGCAAGACCTGCTGGAGGAGCCCTGCGCCCCCGCCTGATAGGCGAGTGCACAGCCAGCAGGGAAGCGAGCCTCCTCGGGGGAAGAGGAGGCAGCCCAGCCCCGTCAAGTTGAAAGCCCTGCTTGCACGGAGCTAAGTGCGCCTCCAGTACGGCAGAGCTCTAGCTCTGCTCAGAGCCCCGATCTGGCAGAGTTCCTGGCGCGAGGCTGCTCTGCCGGGGGCTAGCCTTGCCCAGACTTGCCTTGCTTTTAGGCTGCCCTCTCCAGGAAGGAGCAGGCAGCAGGAGCCTGGGAGTCGCCACTGGCGCCTTTCTTGCCTCAGCTCCAATCCTGCCTTGCCTTTGCACTTAGGTCCCAGTCCTCCTTAAGGAGAGCTTAGGGGCTGGTGGGTTGCACACTGCCAAGGGCTCCAGCCATGAGAATTCTGTCAGAGGGAAGGAAGGGCAACTGCAGGGCTCCTCCAGCGGTTGCTTGGCCGCCCAGATTCAGCGCCACACGGAGAGCACCAGGCTCCCAGGGCCCCTGGCTGGGGTTTTCAGCCCCGCACACACGGAGGCTGATTCCTTGGGTGCCCAGAAAGTGTATGACAGACGTAGGTTCCCTAGCACTCTCCTCCCCAGCAGAGACATGTGCAGGTGTTTGGGGCCTGATCCTGCGTGTCTGGGTTCCTGCCCACAGCCCCAACTCAGGGGAAGCAGCCCCTGAGGCAAGACCTGCTGGAGGAGCCCTGCGCCCCCGCCTGATAGGCGAGTGCACAGCCAGCAGGGAAGCGAGCCTCCTCGGGGGAAGAGGAGGCAGCAAGTCCCCGTCAAGCTGAAATCCCTGCTTACACGAAGCTAAGTGCGACTCCAGTACGGCAGATCTCTAGCTCTGTTCAGAGGCCCGATCTGGCAGAGTTCCTGGCACCAAGATGCTCTGCCATAGGCGAGCCTTGCGCAGACTTGCCTTGCTTTAAGGCTCCCTCCCCAGGAAGGAGCAGGCTGTGTGAGGCTCGGAAACGCCACTGGCGCCTTCCTGGCTTCAGCTCTACCCCTGCCTTGCCTTTGCACTTAGGTCCCAAGCGTCCTTGAGGAGGGCTTAGGGGCTGGTGGGTTGCACACTGCAAGGGCTCCAGCAGTGAAAGCTCTGTCAGAGGGAAGCGAAGGGCAACAGCAGGGCTCCTTCAGCGGTTCCTTGGCCGCCCAGACAAAGCTCCGCACGGAGAGCACCAGGTTCCAAGGGCCCCTGGCTGGGTTTTGCATCCCCACACTCCCAGAGGCTGACTCCGTGGGTGCCTAGAAAGTGTGTGAGAGACGTAGGTTCCCTAGCACTCTCCTCCCCAGCAGAGACATGTGCAGGTGGTTGGGGCCTTATCCTGCGTGTCTGGGTTCCCGCCCACAGCCTCAACTCAGGGGAAGCAGCCCCTGAGGCAAGACCTGCTGGAGGAGCCCTGCGCGCCCGCCTGATAGGCGAGAGCACAGCCAGCAGTGTAGCGAGCCTCCTCGGGAGAAGAGGAGGCAGCCGAGCCCAGTCAAGAGGAAAGCCCTGCTTGCACGGAGCTAAGTGGGCCTCCAGTACGGCAGAGCTCTAGCTCTGCTCAGAGCCCCGATCTGGCAGAGTTTCTGGCGCGAGGCTGCTCGGCCGGGGGCTCGCCTTGCCCAGACTTGCCTTGCTTTTAGGCTCCCTCCCCAGGAAGGAGCTGTCTGAGCGAGCCTGGGAGACGCCACTGGTGCCTTCCTTGCCTCAGCTCCAATCCTGCCTTGCCTTTGCACATAGGTGCCAGGCGTCGTTGGGGAGGGCTTAGGGGGTGGTGGGTTGCACACTGCCAAGGGCTTCAGCAGTGAGAGCTCTGTCAGAGGGAAGGGAAGGGCAACTGCAGGGCTCCTCCAGCGGTTTCTAGGCCGCCTAGAATCAGCGCCGCACCGAGAGCACCAGGCTCCCAGGGCCCCTGGCTGGGGTTTTCAGCCCCGCACACACGGAGGCTGATTCCTTGGGTGCCCAGAAAGTGTATGACAGACGTAGGTTCCCTAGCACTCTCCTCCCCAGCAGAGACATGTGCAGGTGTTTGGGGCCTGATCCTGCGTGTCTGGGTTCCTGCCCACAGCCCCAACTCAGGGGAAGCAGCCCCTGAGGCAAGACCTGCTGGAGGAGCCCTGCGCCCCCGCCTGATAGGCGAGTGCACAGCCAGCAGGGAAGCGAGCCTCCTCGGGGAAGAGGAGCAGCCCAGCCGCCCGTCAAGCTGAAAGTCCCTGCTTGCCCACGGAGCTAAGTGCCGCCTCCCAGTACGGCCCAGAGCTCTAGCTCTGCTCAGAGCCCACGATCTGCATAGACTTCTGGCACCAAGGATCGCCTCCGTGTGTGCGGGGCTGAAAACCCCAGCCAGGGGCCCTGGGAGCCTGGTGCTCTCGGTGCGGCGCTGATTCTAGGCGGCCTAGAAACCGCTGGAGGAGCCCTGCAGTTGCCCTTCCCTTCCCTCTGACAGAGCTCTCACTGCTGAAGCCCTTGGCAGTGTGCAACCCACCACCCCCTAAGCCCTCCCCAACCGACGCCTGGCACCTATGTGCAAAGGCAAGGCAGGATTGGAGCTGAGGCAAGGAAGGCACCAGTGGCGTCTCCCAGGCTCGCTCAGACAGCTCCTTCCTGGGAGGGAGCCTAAAAGCAAGGCAAGTCTGGGCAAGGCGAGCCCCCGGCCGAGCAGCCTCGCGCCAGAAACTCTGCCAGATCGGGGCTCTGAGCAGAGCTAGAGCTCTGCCGTACTGGAGGCCCACTTAGCTCCGTGCAAGCAGGGCTTTCCTCTTGACTGGGCTCGGCTGCCTCCTCTTCTCCCGAGGAGGCTCGCTACCACTGCTGGCTGTGCTCTCGCCTATCAGGCGGGCGCGCAGGGCTCCTCCAGCAGGTCTTGCCTCAGGGGCTGCTTCCCCTGAGTTGAGGCTGTGGGCGGGAACCCAGACACGCAGGATAAGGCCCCAACCACCTGCACATGTCTCTGCTGGGGAGGAGAGTGCTAGGGAACCTACGTCTCTCACACACTTTCTAGGCACCCACGGAGTCAGCCTCTGGGAGTGTGGGGATGCAAAACCCAGCCAGGGGCCCTTGGAACCTGGTGCTCTCCGTGCGGAGCTTTGTCTGGGCGGCCAAGGAACCGCTGAAGGAGCCCTGCTGTTGCCCTTCGCTTCCCTCTGACAGAGCTTTCACTGCTGGAGCCCTTGGCAGTGTGCAACCCACCAGCCCCTAAGCCCTCCTCAAGGACGCTTGGGACCTAAGTGCAAAGGCAAGGCAGGGGTAGAGCTGAAGCCAGGAAGGCGCCAGTGGCGTTTCCGAGCCTCACACAGCCTGCTCCTTCCTGGGGAGGGAGCCTTAAAGCAAGGCAAGTCTGCGCAAGGCTCGCCTATGGCAGAGCATCTTGGTGCCAGGAACTCTGCCAGATCGGGCCTCTGAACAGAGCTAGAGATCTGCCGTACTGGAGTCGCACTTAGCTTCGTGTAAGCAGGGATTTCAGCTTGACGGGGACTTGCTGCCTCCTCTTCCCCCGAGGAGGCTCGCTTCCCTGCTGGCTGTGCACTCGCCTATCAGGCGGGGGCGCAGGGCTCCTCCAGCAGGTCTTGCCTCAGGGGCTGCTTCCCCTGAGTTGGGGCTGTGGGCAGGAACCCAGACACGCAGGATCAGGCCCCAAACACCTGCACATGTCTCTGCTGGGGAGGAGAGTGCTAGGGAACCTACGTCTGTCATACACTTTCTGGGCACCCAAGGAATCAGCCTCCGTGTGTGCGGGGCTGAAAACCCCAGCCAGGGGCCCTGGGAGCCTGGTGCTCTCCGTGTGGCGCTGATCTGGGCGGCCAAGCAACCGCTGGAGGAGCCCTGCAGTTGCCCTTCCCTTCCCTCTGACAGAATTCTCACTGCTGGAGCCCTTGGCAGTGTGCAACCCACCAGCCCCTAAGCCTCTCCTTAAGGAGGACTGGGACCTAAGTGCAAAGGCAAGGCAGGATTGGAGCTGAGGCAAGGAAGGCGCCAGTGGCGACTCCCAGGCTCCTGCTCAGACAGCTCCTTCCTGGGAGAGGCAGCCTAAAAGCAAGGCAAGTCTGGGCAAGGCTAGCCCCCGGCCAGAGCAGCCTCGCGCCAGGAACTCTGCCAGATCGGGGCTCTGAGCAGAGCTAGAGCTCTGCCGTACTGGAGGCGCACTTAGCTCCGTGCAAGCAGGGCTTTCAACTTGACGGGGCTGGGCTGCCTCCTCTTCCCCCGAGGAGGCTCGCTTCCCTGCTGGCTGTGCACTCGCCTATCAGGCGGGGGCGCAGGGCTCCTCCAGCAGGTCTTGCCTCAGGGGCTGCTTCCCCTGAGTTGAGGCTGTGGGCGGGAACCCAGACACGCAGGATCAAGGCCCCAACCACCTGCACATGTCTCTGCTGGGGAGGAGAGTGCTAGGGAACCTACGTCTCTCACACACTTTCTAGGCACCCACGGAGTCAGCCTCTGGGAGTGTGGGGATGCAAAACCCAGCCAGGGGCCCTTGGAACCTGGTGCTCTCCGTGCGGAGCTTTGTCTGGGCGGCCAAGGAACCGCTGAAGGAGCCCTGCTGTTGCCCTTCGCTTCCCTCTGACAGAGCTTTCACTGCTGGAGCCCTTGGCAGTGTGCAACCCACCAGCCCCTAAGCCCTCCTCAAGGACGCTTGGGACCTAAGTGCAAAGGCAAGGCAGGGGTAGAGCTGAAGCCAGGAAGGCGCCAGTGGCGTTTCCGAGCCTCACACAGCCTGCTCCTTCCTGGGGAGGGAGCCTTAAAGCAAGGCAAGTCTGCGCAAGGCTCGCCTATGGCAGAGCATCTTGGTGCCAGGAACTCTGCCAGATCGGGCCTCTGAACAGAGCTAGAGATCTGCCGTACTGGAGTCGCACTTAGCTTCGTGTAAGCAGGGATTTCAGCTTGACGGGGACTTGCTGCCTCCTCTTCCCCCGAGGAGGCTCGCTTCCCTGCTGGCTGTGCACTCGCCTATCAGGCGGGGGCGCAGGGCTCCTCCAGCAGGTCTTGCCTCAGGGGCTGCTTCCCCTGAGTTGGGGCTGTGGGCAGGAACCCAGACACGCAGGATCAGGCCCCAAACACCTGCACATGTCTCTGCTGGGGAGGAGAGTGCTAGGGAACCTACGTCTGTCATACACTTTCTGGGCACCCAAGGAATCAGCCTCCGTGTGTGCGGGGCTGAAAACCCCAGCCAGGGGACCTGGGAGCCTGGTGCTCTCCGTGTGGCGCTGAATCTGGGCGGCCAAGCAACCGCTGGAGGAGC
The DNA here is from genome assembly GCF_001704415.2 of Capra hircus. NCBI lineage: Eukaryota > Metazoa > Chordata > Mammalia > Artiodactyla > Bovidae > Capra > Capra hircus. Next base: position 15,631 of record NW_017189800.1, on the reverse strand, counting down.
CCTGCAGTTGCCCTTCCCTTCCCTCTGACAGAATTCTCACGGCTGGAGCCCTTGGCAGTGTGCAACCCACCAGCCCCTAAGCTCTCCTTAAGGAGGACTGGGACCTAAGTGCAAAGGCAAGGCAGGATTGGAGCTGAGGCAAGAAAGGCGCCAGTGGCGACTCCCAGGCTCCTGCTGCCTGCTCCTTCCTGGAGAGGCAGCCTAAAAGCAAGGCAAGTCTGGGCAAGGCTAGCCCCCGGCAGAGCAGCCTCGCGCCAGGAACTCTGCCAGATCGGGGCTCTGAGCAGAGCTAGAGCTCTGCCGTACTGGAGGCGCACTTAGCTCCGTGCAAGCAGGGCTTTCCAACTTGACGGGGCTGGGCTGCCTCCTCTTCCCCCGAGGAGGCTCGCTTCCCTGCTGGCTGTGCACTCGCCTATCAGGCGGGGCGCGCAGGGCTCCTCCAGCAGGTCTTGCCTCAGGGGCCTGCTTCCCCTGAGTTGGGGCTGTGGGCAGGAACCCAGACACGCAGGATCAGGCCCCACAACACCTGCACATGTCTCTGCTGGGGAGGAGAGTGCTAGGGAACCTACGTCTGTCATACCACTTTCTGGGCACCCAAGGAATCAGCCTCCGTGTGTGCGGGGCTGAAAACCCCAGCCAGGGGCCCTGGGAGCCTGGTGCTCTCGGTGCGGCGCTGATTCTAGGCGGCCTAGAAACCGCTGGAGGAGCCCTGCAGTTGCCCTTCCCTTCCCTCTGACAGAGCTGTCACTGCTGAAGCCCTTGGCAGTGTGCAACCCACCACCCCCTAAGCCCTCCCCAACGAAGCCTGGCACCTATGTGCAAAGGCAAGGCAGGATTGGAGCTGAGGCAAGGAAGGCACCAGTGGCGTCTCCCAGGCTCGCTCAGACAGCTCCTTCCTGGGGAGGGAGCCTAAAAGCAAGGCAAGTCTGGGCAAGGCGAGCCCCCGGCCGAGCAGCCTCGCGCCAGAAACTCTGCCAGATCGGGGCTCTGAGCAGAGCTAGAGCTCTGCCGTACTGGAGGCCCACTTAGCTCCGTGCAAGCAGGGCTTTCCTCTTGACTGGGCTCGGCTGCCTCCTCTTCTCCCGAGGAGGCTCGCTACACTGCTGGCTGTGCTCTCGCCTATCAGGCGGGCGCGCAGGGCTCCTCCAGCAGGTCTTGCCTCAGGGGCTGCTTCCCCTGAGTTGAGGCTGTGGGCGGGAACCCAGACACGCAGGATAAGGCCCCAACCACCTGCACATGTCTCTGCTGGGGAGGAGAGTGCTAGGGAACCTACGTCTCTCACACACTTTCTAGGCACCCACGGAGTCAGCCTCTGGGAGTGTGGGGATGCAAAACCCAGCCAGGGGCCCTTGGAACCTGGTGCTCTCCGTGCGGAGCTTTGTCTGGGCGGCCAAGGAACCGCTGAAGGAGCCCTGCTGTTGCCCTTCGCTTCCCTCTGACAGAGCTTTCACTGCTGGAGCCCTTGGCAGTGTGCAACCCACCAGCCCCTAAGCCCTCAAAGGACGCTTGGGACCTAAGTGCAAAGGCAAGGCAGGGGTAGAGCTGAAGCCAGGAAGGCGCCAGTGGCGTTTCCGAGCCTCACACAGCCTGCTCCTTCCTGGGGAGGGAGCCTTAAAGCAAGGCAAGTCTGCGCAAGGCTCGCCTATGGCAGAGCATCTTGGTGCCAGGAACTCTGCCAGATCGGGCCTCTGAACAGAGCTAGAGATCTGCCGTACTGGAGTCGCACTTAGCTTCGTGTAAGCAGGGATTTCAGCTTGACGGGGACTTGCTGCCTCCTCTTCCCCGAGGAGGCTCGCTTCCTGCTGGCTGTGCACTCGCCTATCAGGCGGGGGCGCAGGGCTCCTCCAGCAGGTCTTGCCTCAGGGGCTGCTTCCCCTGAGTTGGGGCTGTGGGCAGGAACCCAGACACGCAGGATCAGGCCCCAAACACCTGCACATGTCTCTGCTGGGGAGGAGAGTGCTAGGGAACCTACGTCTGTCATACACTTTCTGGGCACCCAAGGAATCAGCCTCCGTGTGTGCGGGGCTGAAAACCCCAGCCAGGGGCCCTGGGAGCCTGGTGCTCTCCGTGTGGCGCTGAATCTGGGCGGCCAAGCAACCGCTGGAGGAGCCCTGCAGTTGCCCTTCCCTTCCCTCTGACAGAATTCTCACTGCTGGAGCCCTTGGCAGTGTGCAACCCACCAGCCCCTAAGCTCTCCTTAAGGAGGACTGGGACCTAAGTGCAAAGGCAAGGCAGGATTGGAGCTGAGGCAAGAAAGGCGCCAGTGGCGACTCCCAGGCTCCTGCTGCCTGCTCCTTCCTGGAGAGGCAGCCTAAAAGCAAGGCAAGTCTGGGCAAGGCTAGCCCCCGGCAGAGCAGCCTCGCGCCAGGAACTCTGCCAGATCGGGGCTCTGAGCAGAGCTAGAGCTCTGCCGTACTGGAGGCGCACTTAGCTCCGTGCAAGCAGGGCTTTCAACTTGACGGGGCTGGGCTGCCTCCTCTTCCCCCCGAGGAGGCTCGCTTCCCTGCTGGCTGTGCACTCGCCTATCAGGCGGGGCGCAGGGCTCCTCCAGCAGGTCTTGCCTCAGGGGCTGCTTCCCCTGAGTTGGGGCTGTGGGCAGGAACCCAGACACGCAGGATCAGGCCCCAACCACCTGCACATGTCTCTGCTGGGGAGGAGAGTGCTAGGGAACCTACGTCTGTCATACACTTTCTGGGCACCCAAGGAATCAGCCTCCGTGTGTGCGGGGCTGAAAACCCCAGCCAGGGGCCCTGGGAGCCTGGTGCTCTCGGCGGCGCTGATTCTAGGCGGCCTAGAAACCGCTGGAGGAGCCCTGCAGTTGCCCTTCCCTTCCCTCTGACAGAGCTCTCACTGCTGAAGCCCTTGGCAGTGTGCAACCCACCACCCCAAAGCCTCCCAACGACGCCTGGCACCTATGTGCAAAGGCAAGGCAGGATTGGAGCTGAGGCAAGGAAGGCACCAGTGGCGTCTCCCCAGGCTCGCTCAGACAGCTCCTTCCTGGGGAGGGCCTAAAAGCAAGGCAAGTCTGGGCAAGGCGAGCCCCCGGCCGAGCAGCCTCGCGCCAGAAACTCTGCCAGATCGGGGCTCTGAGCAGAGCTAGAGCTCTGCCGTACTGGAGGCCACTTAGCTCCGTGCAAGCAGGGCTTTCCTCTTGACTGGGCTCGGCTGCCTCCTCTTCTCCCGAGGAGGCTCGCTACACTGCTGGCTGTGCTCTCGCCTATCAGGCGGGCGCGCAGGGCTCCTCCAGCAGGTCTTGCCTCAGGGGCTGCTTCCCCTGAGTTGGGGCTGTGGGCGGGAACCCAGACACGCAGGATAAGGCCCCAACCACCTGCACATGTCTCTGCTGGGGAGGAGAGTGCTAGGGAACCTACGTCTCTCACACACTTTCTAGGCACCCACGGAGTCAGCCTCTGGGAGTGTGGGGATGCAAAACCCAGCCAGGGGCCCTTGGAACCTGGTGCTCTCCGTGCGGAGCTTTGTCTGGGCGGCCAAGGAACCGCTGAAGGAGCCCTGCTGTTGCCCTTCGCTTCCCTCTGACAGAGCTTTCACTGCTGGAGCCCTTGGCAGTGTGCAACCCACCAGCCCCTAAGCCCTCCTCAAGGACGCTTGGGACCTAAGTGCAAAGGCAAGGCAGGGGTAGAGCTGAAGCCAGGAAGGCGCCAGTGGCGTTTCCGAGCCTCACACAGCCTGCTCCTTCCTGGGGAGGGAGCCTTAAAGCAAGGCAAGTCTGCGCAAGGCTCGCCTATGGCAGAGCATCTTGGTGCCAGGAACTCTGCCAGATCGGGCCTCTGAACAGAGCTAGAGATCTGCCGTACTGGAGTCGCACTTAGCTTCGTGTAAGCAGGGATTTCAGCTTGACGGGGACTTGCTGCCTCCTCTTCCCCGAGGAGGCTCGCTTCCCTGCTGGCTGTGCACTCGCCTATCAGGCGGGGGCGCAGGGCTCCTCCAGCAGGTCTTGCCTCAGGGGCTGCTTCCCCTGAGTTGGGGCTGTGGGCAGGAACCCAGACACGCAGGATCAGGCCCCAAACACCTGCACATGTCTCTGCTGGGGAGGAGAGTGCTAGGGAACCTACGTCTGTCATACACTTTCTGGGCACCCAAGGAATCAGCCTCCGTGTGTGCGGGGCTGAAAACCCCAGCCAGGGGCCCTGGGAGCCTGGTGCTCTCCGTGTGGCGCTGAATCTGGGCGGCCAAGCAACCGCTGGAGGAGCCCTGCAGTTGCCCTTCCCTTCCCTCTGACAGAATTCTCACTGCTGGAGCCCTTGGCAGTGTGCAACCCACCAGCCCCTAAGCTCTCCTTAAGGAGGACTGGGACCTAAGTGCAAAGGCAAGGCAGGATTGGAGCTGAGGCAAGAAAGGCGCCAGTGGCGACTCCCAGGCTCCTGCTGCCTGCTCCTTCCTGGAGAGGCAGCCTAAAAGCAAGGCAAGTCTGGGCAAGGCTAGCCCCCGGCAGAGCAGCCTCGCGCCAGGAACTCTGCCAGATCGGGGCTCTGAGCAGAGCTAGAGCTCTGCCGTACTGGAGGCGCACTTAGCTCCGTGCAAGCAGGGCTTTCAACTTGACGGGGCTGGGCTGCCTCCTCTTCCCCGAGGAGGCTCGCTTCCCTGCTGGCTGTGCACTCGCCTATCAGGCGGGGGCGCAGGGCTCCTCCAGCAGGTCTTGCCTCAGGGGCTGCTTCCCCTGAGTTGGACTGTGGGCAGGAACCCAGACACGCAGGATCAGGCCCCAAACACCTGCACATGTCTCTGCTGGGGAGGAGAGTGCTAGGGAACCTACGTCTGTCATACACTTTCTGGGCACCCAAGGAATCAGCCTCCGTGTGTGCGGGGCTGAAAACCCCAGCCAGGGGCCCTGGGAGCCTGGTGCTCTCGGTGCGGCGCTGATTCTAGGCGGCCTAGAAACCGCTGGAGGAGCCCTGCAGTTGCCCTTCCCTTCCCTCTGACAGAGCTCTCACTGCTGAAGCCCTTGGCAGTGTGCAACCCACCACCCCCTAAGCCCTCCCCAACGACGCCTGGCACCTATGTGCAAAGGCAAGGCAGGATTGGAGCTGAGGCAAGGAAGGCACCAGTGGCGTCTCCCAGGCTCGCTCAGACAGCTCCTTCCTGGGGAGGGAGCCTAAAAGCAAGGCAAGTCTGGGCAAGGCGAGCCCCCGGCCGAGCAGCCTCGCGCCAGAAACTCTGCCAGATCGGGGCTCTGAGCAGAGCTAGAGCTCTGCCGTACTGGAGGCCCACTTAGCTCCGTGCAAGCAGGGCTTTCCTCTTGACTGGGCTCGGCTGCCTCCTCTTCTCCCGAGGAGGCTCGCTACACTGCTGGCTGTGCTCTCGCCTATCAGGCGGGCGCGCAGGGCTCCTCCAGCAGGTCTTGCCTCAGGGGCTGCTTCCCCTGAGTTGAGGCTGTGGGCGGGAACCCAGACACGCAGGATAAGGCCCCAACCACCTGCACATGTCTCTGCTGGGGAGGAGAGTGCTAGGGAACCTACGTCTCTCACACACTTTCTAGGCACCCACGGAGTCAGCCTCTGGGAGTGTGGGGATGCAAAACCCAGCCAGGGGCCCTTGGAACCTGGTGCTCTCCGTGCGGAGCTTTGTCTGGGCGGCCAAGGAACCGCTGAAGGAGCCCTGCTGTTGCCCTTCGCTTCCCTCTGACAGAGCTTTCACTGCTGGAGCCCTTGGCAGTGTGCAACCCACCAGCCCCTAAGCCCTCCTCAAGGACGCTTGGGACCTAAGTGCAAAGGCAAGGCAGGGGTAGAGCTGAAGCCAGGAAGGCGCCAGTGGCGTTTCCGAGCCTCACACAGCCTGCTCCTTCCTGGGGAGGGAGCCTTAAAGCAAGGCAAGTCTGCGCAAGGCTCGCCTATGGCAGAGCATCTTGGTGCCAGGAACTCTGCCAGATCGGGCCTCTGAACAGAGCTAGAGATCTGCCGTACTGGAGTCGCACTTAGCTTCGTGTAAGCAGGGATTTCAGCTTGACGGGGACTTGCTGCCTCCTCTTCCCCCGAGGAGGCTCGCTTCCCTGCTGGCTGTGCACTCGCCTATCAGGCGGGGGCGCAGGGCTCCTCCAGCAGGTCTTGCCTCAGGGGCTGCTTCCCCTGAGTTGGGGCTGTGGGCAGGAACCCAGACACGCAGGATCAGGCCCCAAACACCTGCACATGTCTCTGCTGGGGAGGAGAGTGCTAGGGAACCTACGTCTGTCATACACTTTCTGGGCACCCAAGGAATCAGCCTCCGTGTGTGCGGGGCTGAAAACCCCAGCCAGGGGCCCTGGGAGCCTGGTGCTCTCCGTGTGGCGCTGAATCTGGGCGGCCAAGCAACCGCTGGAGGAGCCCTGCAGTTGCCCTTCCCTTCCCTCTGACAGAATTCTCACTGCTGGAGCCCTTGGCAGTGTGCAACCCACCAGCCCCTAAGCTCTCCTTAAGGAGGACTGGGACCTAAGTGCAAAGGCAAGGCAGGATTGGAGCTGAGGCAAGAAAGGCGCCAGTGGCGACTCCCAGGCTCCTGCTGCCTGCTCCTTCCTGGAGAGGCAGCCTAAAAGCAAGGCAAGTCTGGGCAAGGCTAGCCCCCGGCAGAGCAGCCTCGCGCCAGGAACTCTGCCAGATCGGGGCTCTGAGCAGAGCTAGAGCTCTGCCGTACTGGAGGCGCACTTAGCTCCGTGCAAGCAGGGCTTTCAACTTGACGGGGCTGGGCTGCCTCCTCTTCCCCCGAGGAGGCTCGCTTCCCTGCTGGCTGTGCACTCGCCTATCAGGCGGGGGCGCAGGGCTCCTCCAGCAGGTCTTGCCTCAGGGGCTGCTTCCCCTGAGTTGGGGCTGTGGGCAGGAACCCAGACACGCAGGATCAGGCCCCAAACACCTGCACATGTCTCTGCTGGGGAGGAGAGTGCTAGGGAACCTACGTCTGTCATACACTTTCTGGGCACCCAAGGAATCAGCCTCCGTGTGTGCGGGGCTGAAAACCCCAGCCAGGGGCCCTGGGAGCCTGGTGCTCTCGGTGCGGCGCTGATTCTAGGCGGCCTAGAAACCGCTGGAGGAGCCCTGCAGTTGCCCTTCCCTTCCCTCTGACAGAGCTCTCACTGCTGAAGCCCTTGGCAGTGTGCAACCCACCACCCCCTAAGCCCTCCCCAAACGCCTGGCACCTATGTGCAAAGGCAAGGCAGGATTGGAGCTGAGGCAAGGAAGGCACCAGTGGCGTCTCCCAGGCTCGCTCAGACAGCTCCTTCCTGGGGAGGGAGCCTAAAAGCAAGGCAAGTCTGGGCAAGGCGAGCCCCCGGCCGAGCAGCCTCGCGCCAGAAACTCTGCCAGATCGGGGCTCTGAGCAGAGCTAGAGCTCTGCCGTACTGGAGGCCCACTTAGCTCCGTGCAAGCAGGGCTTTCCTCTTGACTGGGCTCGGCTGCCTCCTCTTCTCCCGAGGAGGCTCGCTACACTGCTGGCTGTGCTCTCGCCTATCAGGCGGGCGCGCAGGGCTCCTCCAGCAGGTCTTGCCTCAGGGGCTGCTTCCCCTGAGTTGAGGCTGTGGGCGGGAACCCAGACACGCAGGATAAGGCCCCAACCACCTGCACATGTCTCTGCTGGGGAGGAGAGTGCTAGGGAACCTACGTCTCTCACACACTTTCTAGGCACCCACGGAGTCAGCCTCTGGGAGTGTGGGGATGCAAAACCCAGCCAGGGGCCCTTGGAACCTGGTGCTCTCCGTGCGGAGCTTTGTCTGGGCGGCCAAGGAACCGCTGAAGGAGCCCTGCTGTTGCCCTTCGCTTCCCTCTGACAGAGCTTTCACTGCTGGAGCCCTTGGCAGTGTGCAACCCACCAGCCCCTAAGCCCTCCTCAAGGACGCTTGGGACCTAAGTGCAAAGGCAAGGCAGGGGTAGAGCTGAAGCCAGGAAGGCGCCAGTGGCGTTTCCGAGCCTCACACAGCCTGCTCCTTCCTGGGGAGGGAGCCTTAAAGCAAGGCAAGTCTGCGCAAGGCTCGCCTATGGCAGAGCATCTTGGTGCCAGGAACTCTGCCAGATCGGGCCTCTGAACAGAGCTAGAGATCTGCCGTACTGGAGTCGCACTTAGCTTCGTGTAAGCAGGGATTTCAGCTTGACGGGGACTTGCTGCCTCCTCTTCCCCCGAGGAGGCTCGCTTCCCTGCTGGCTGTGCACTCGCCTATCAGGCGGGGGCGCAGGGCTCCTCCAGCAGGTCTTGCCTCAGGGGCTGCTTCCCCTGAGTTGGGGCTGTGGGCAGGAACCCAGACACGCAGGATCAGGCCCCAAACACCTGCACATGTCTCTGCTGGGGAGGAGAGTGCTAGGGAACCTACGTCTGTCATACACTTTCTGGGCACCCAAGGAATCAGCCTCCGTGTGTGCGGGGCTGAAAACCCCAGCCAGGGGCCCTGGGAGCCTGGTGCTCTCCGTGTGGCGCTGAATCTGGGCGGCCAAGCAACCGCTGGAGGAGCCCTGCAGTTGCCCTTCCCTTCCCTCTGACAGAATTCTCACTGCTGGAGCCCTTGGCAGTGTGCAACCCACCAGCCCCTAAGCTCTCCTTAAGGAGGACTGGGACCTAAGTGCAAAGGCAAGGCAGGATTGGAGCTGAGGCAAGAAAGGCGCCAGTGGCGACTCCCAGGCTCCTGCTGCCTGCTCCTTCCTGGAGAGGCAGCCTAAAAGCAAGGCAAGTCTGGGCAAGGCTAGCCCCCGGCAGAGCAGCCTCGCGCCAGGAACTCTGCCAGATCGGGGCTCTGAGCAGAGCTAGAGCTCTGCCGTACTGGAGGCGCACTTAGCTCCGTGCAAGCAGGGCTTTCAACTTGACGGGGCTGGGCTGCCTCCTCTTCCCCGAGGAGGCTCGCTTCCCTGCTGGCTGTGCACTCGCCTATCAGGCGGGGGCGCAGGGCTCCTCCAGCAGGTCTTGCCTCAGGGGCTGCTTCCCCTGAGTTGGGGCTGTGGGCAGGAACCCAGACACGCAGGATCAGGCCCCAAACACCTGCACATGTCTCTGCTGGGGAGGAGAGTGCTAGGGAACCTACGTCTGTCATACACTTTCTGGGCACCCAAGGAATCAGCCTCCGTGTGTGCGGGGCTGAAAACCCCAGCCAGGGGCCCTGGGAGCCTGGTGCTCTCGGTGCGGCGCTGATTCTAGGCGGCCTAGAAACCGCTGGAGGAGCCCTGCAGTTGCCCTTCCCTTCCCTCTGACAGAGCTCTCACTGCTGAAGCCCTTGGCAGTGTGCAACCCACCACCCCCTAAGCACGCCTGGCACCTATGTGCAAAGGCAAGGCAGGATTGGAGCTGAGGCAAGGAAGGCACCAGTGGCGTCTCCCAGGCTCGCTCAGACAGCTCCTTCCTGGGGAGGGAGCCTAAAAGCAAGGCAAGTCTGGGCAAGGCGAGCCCCCGGCCGAGCAGCCTCGCGCCAGAAACTCTGCCAGATCGGGGCTCTGAGCAGAGCTAGAGCTCTGCCGTACTGGAGGCCCACTTAGCTCCGTGCAAGCAGGGCTTTCCTCTTGACTGGGCTCGGCTGCCTCCTCTTCTCCCGAGGAGGCTCGCTACACTGCTGGCTGTGCTCTCGCCTATCAGGCGGGCGCGCAGGGCTCCTCCAGCAGGTCTTGCCTCAGGGGCTGCTTCCCCTGAGTTGAGGCTGTGGGCGGGAACCCAGACACGCAGGATAAGGCCCCAACCACCTGCACATGTCTCTGCTGGGGAGGAGAGTGCTAGGGAACCTACGTCTCTCACACACTTTCTAGGCACCCACGGAGTCAGCCTCTGGGAGTGTGGGGATGCAAAACCCAGCCAGGGGCCCTTGGAACCTGGTGCTCTCCGTGCGGAGCTTTGTCTGGGCGGCCAAGGAACCGCTGAAGGAGCCCTGCTGTTGCCCTTCGCTTCCCTCTGACAGAGCTTTCACTGCTGGAGCCCTTGGCAGTGTGCAACCCACCAGCCCCTAAGCCCTCCTCAAGGACGCTTGGGACCTAAGTGCAAAGGCAAGGCAGGGGTAGAGCTGAAGCCAGGAAGGCGCCAGTGGCGTTTCCGAGCCTCACACAGCCTGCTCCTTCCTGGGGAGGGAGCCTTAAAGCAAGGCAAGTCTGCGCAAGGCTCGCCTATGGCAGAGCATCTTGGTGCCAGGAACTCTGCCAGATCGGGCCTCTGAACAGAGCTAGAGATCTGCCGTACTGGAGTCGCACTTAGCTTCGTGTAAGCAGGGATTTCAGCTTGACGGGGACTTGCTGCCTCCTCTTCCCCCGAGGAGGCTCGCTTCCCTGCTGGCTGTGCACTCGCCTATCAGGCGGGGGCGCAGGGCTCCTCCAGCAGGTCTTGCCTCAGGGGCTGCTTCCCCTGAGTTGGGGCTGTGGGCAGGAACCCAGACACGCAGGATCAGGCCCCAAACACCTGCACATGTCTCTGCTGGGGAGGAGAGTGCTAGGGAACCTACGTCTGTCATACACTTTCTGGGCACCCAAGGAATCAGCCTCCGTGTGTGCGGGGCTGAAAACCCCAGCCAGGGGCCCTGGGAGCCTGGTGCTCTCCGTGTGGCGCTGAATCTGGGCGGCCAAGCAACCGCTGGAGGAGCCCTGCAGTTGCCCTTCCCTTCCCTCTGACAGAATTCTCACTGCTGGAGCCCTTGGCAGTGTGCAACCCACCAGCCCCTAAGCTCTCCTTAAGGAGGACTGGGACCTAAGTGCAAAGGCAAGGCAGGATTGGAGCTGAGGCAAGAAAGGCGCCAGTGGCGACTCCCAGGCTCCTGCTGCCTGCTCCTTCCTGGAGAGGCAGCCTAAAAGCAAGGCAAGTCTGGGCAAGGCTAGCCCCCGGCAGAGCAGCCTCGCGCCAGGAACTCTGCCAGATCGGGGCTCTGAGCAGAGCTAGAGCTCTGCCGTACTGGAGGCGCACTTAGCTCCGTGCAAGCAGGGCTTTCAACTTGACGGGGCTGGGCTGCCTCCTCTTCCCCCGAGGAGGCTCGCTTCCCTGCTGGCTGTGCACTCGCCTATCAGGCGGGGGCGCAGGGCTCCTCCAGCAGGTCTTGCCTCAGGGGCTGCTTCCCCTGAGTTGGGGCTGTGGGCAGGAACCCAGACACGCAGGATCAGGCCCCAACACCTGCACATGTCTCTGCTGGGGAGGAGAGTGCTAGGGAACCTACGTCTGTCATACACTTTCTGGGCACCCAAGGAATCAGCCTCCGTGTGTGCGGGGCTGAAAACCCCAGCCAGGGGCCCTGGGAGCCTGGTGCTCTCGGTGCGGCGCTGATTCTAGGCGGCCTAGAAACCGCTGGAGGAGCCCTGCAGTTGCCCTTCCCTTCCCTCTGACAGAGCTCTCACTGCTGAAGCCCTTGGCAGTGTGCAACCCACCACCCCTAAGCCGACGCCTGGCACCTATGTGCAAAGGCAAGGCAGGATTGGAGCTGAGGCAAGGAAGGCACCAGTGGCGTCTCCCAGGCTCGCTCAGACAGCTCCTTCCTGGGGAGGGAGCCTAAAAGCAAGGCAAGTCTGGGCAAGGCGAGCCCCCGGCCGAGCAGCCTCGCGCCAGAAACTCTGCCAGATCGGGGCTCTGAGCAGAGCTAGAGCTCTGCCGTACTGGAGGCCCACTTAGCTCCGTGCAAGCAGGGCTTTCCTCTTGACTGGGCTCGGCTGCCTCCTCTTCTCCCGAGGAGGCTCGCTACACTGCTGGCTGTGCTCTCGCCTATCAGGCGGGCGCGCAGGGCTCCTCCAGCAGGTCTTGCCTCAGGGGCTGCTTCCCCTGAGTTGAGGCTGTGGGCGGGAACCCAGACACGCAGGATAAGGCCCCAACCACCTGCACATGTCTCTGCTGGGGAGGAGAGTGCTAGGGAACCTACGTCTCTCACACACTTTCTAGGCACCCACGGAGTCAGCCTCTGGGAGTGTGGGGATGCAAAACCCAGCCAGGGGCCCTTGGAACCTGGTGCTCTCCGTGCGGAGCTTTGTCTGGGCGGCCAAGGAACCGCTGAAGGAGCCCTGCTGTTGCCCTTCGCTTCCCTCTGACAGAGCTTTCACTGCTGGAGCCCTTGGCAGTGTGCAACCCACCAGCCCCTAAGCCCTCCTCAAGGACGCTTGGGACCTAAGTGCAAAGGCAAGGCAGGGGTAGAGCTGAAGCCAGGAAGGCGCCAGTGGCGTTTCCGAGCCTCACACAGCCTGCTCCTTCCTGGGGAGGGAGCCTTAAAGCAAGGCAAGTCTGCGCAAGGCTCGCCTATGGCAGAGCATCTTGGTGCCAGGAACTCTGCCAGATCGGGCCTCTGAACAGAGCTAGAGATCTGCCGTACTGGAGTCGCACTTAGCTTCGTGTAAGCAGGGATTTCAGCTTGACGGGGACTTGCTGCCTCCTCTTCCCCCGAGGAGGCTCGCTTCCCTGCTGGCTGTGCACTCGCCTATCAGGCGGGGGCGCAGGGCTCCTCCAGCAGGTCTTGCCTCAGGGGCTGCTTCCCCTGAGTTGGGGCTGTGGGCAGGAACCCAGACACGCAGGATCAGGCCCCAAACACCTGCACATGTCTCTGCTGGGGAGGAGAGTGCTAGGGAACCTACGTCTGTCATACACTTTCTGGGCACCCAAGGAATCAGCCTCCGTGTGTGCGGGGCTGAAAACCCCAGCCAGGGGCCCTGGGAGCCTGGTGCTCTCCGTGTGGCGCTGAATCTGGGCGGCCAAGCAACCGCTGGAGGAGCCCTGCAGTTGCCCTTCCCTTCCCTCTGACAGATTCTCACTGCTGGAGCCCTTGGCAGTGTGCAACCCACCAGCCCCTAAGCCTCCTTAAGGAGGACTGGGACCTAAGTGCAAAGGCAAGGCAGGATTGGAGCTGAGGCAAGAAAGGCGCCAGTGGCGACTCCCAGGCTCCTGCTGCCTGCTCCTTCCTGGGGAGGCAGCCTAAAAGCAAGGCAAGTCTGGGCAAGGCTAGCCCCCGGCAGAGCAGCCTCGCGCCAGGAACTCTGCCAGATCGGGGCTCTGAGCAGAGCTAGAGCTCTGCCGTACTGGAGGCGCACTTAGCTCCGTGCAAGCAGGGCTTTCAACTTGACGGGGCTGGGCTGCCTCCTCTTCCCCGAGGAGGCTCGCTTCCCTGCTGGCTGTGCACTCGCCTATCAGGCGGGGGCGCAGGGCTCCTCCAGCAGGTCTTGCCTCAGGGGCTGCTTCCCCTGAGTTGGGGCTGTGGGCAGGAACCCAGACACGCAGGATCAGGCCCCAAACACCTGCACATGTCTCTGCTGGGGAGGAGAGTGCTAGGGAACCTACGTCTGTCATACACTTTCTGGGCACCCAAGGAATCAGCCTCCGTGTGTGCGGGGCTGAAAACCCCAGCCAGGGGCCCTGGGAGCCTGGTGCTCTCGGTGCGGCGCTTCTGGGCGGCCAAGCAACCGCTGGAGGAGCCCTGCAGTTGCCCTTCCCTTCCCTCTGACAGAGTTCTCACTGCTGGAGCCCTTGGCAGTGTGCAACCCACCAGCCCCTAAGCCCTCCTTAAGGAGGCTGGGACCTAAGTGCAAAGGCAAGGCAGGATTGGAGCTGAGGCAAGGAAGGCGCCAGTGGCGTCTCCCAGGCTCCTGCTGCCTGCTCCTTCCCGGGGAGGCAGCCTAAAAGCAAGGCAAGTCTGGGCAAGGCTAGCCCCCGGCAGAGCAGCCTCGCGCCAGGAACTCTGCCAGATCGGGGCTCTGAGCAGAGCTAGAGCTCTGCCGTACTGGAGGCGCACTTAGCTCCGTGCAAGCAGGGCTTTCCAGTTGACGGGGCTGGGCTGCCTCCTCTTTCCCCGAGGAAGCTCGCTTCCCTGCTGGCTGTGCACTCGCCTATCAGGCGGGGGCGCAGGGCTCCTCCAGCAGGTCTTGCCTCAGGGGCTGCTTCCCCTGAGTTGGGGCTGTGGGCGGGAACCCAGACACGCAGGATCAGGCCCCAACCACCTGCACATGTCTCTGCTGGGGAGGAAAGTGCTAGGGAACCTACGTCTGTCACACACTTTCTAGGTACCCACGGAGTCAGCCTCTGGGTGTGCGGGGCTGCAAAACCCAGCCAGGGGCCCTTGGAACCTGGTGCTCTCCGTTCGGCCCTGAATCTGGGCGGCCAAGCAACCGTTGAAGGAGCCCTGCTGTTGCCCTTCGTTCCCTCTGACAGAACTCTCACTGCTGGAGCCCTTGGCAGTGTGCAACCCACCAGCCCCTAAGCCCTCCTCAAGGACGCTTGGGACCTAAGTGCAAAGGCAAGGCAGGGGAAGAGCTGAAGCCAGGAAGGCGCCAGTGGCGTCTCCCAGCCTCACACAGCCTGCTCCTTCTTGGGGAGGGAGCCTAAAAGCAAGGTAAGTCTGGGCAAGGCTCGCCCATGGCAGAGCAGCCTCGCGACGGGAACTCTGCCAGATCGGGGCTCTGAGCAGAGCCAGAGCTCTGCCGTACTGGAGGCGCACCTAGCTCCCTGCAAGGAGGGCTTTCAAACCCCAAACAATGAACCACATACCCCAAACCCCGAACCACATACCCAAACATGGTACCCGAACCCCAAACCCCATATCCTGAATCTGAACCCCTATCCCAACCGCAAACCCCAAACCCTGAACAGGGAACTCCAAACCCCTTACCCGAACTCAAAACCCCTAACCCAATCCCCAAACTCCGAACCCCAAACACCTAACCCGTACCGTGAACCCCTAACCCTAACCCAAACCCCTAACCCGAGCCCTAAACCCCAAACCCAAACCCCGACCCTCAAGCCCCGAACCGCAAATCCTGAAACACGTAGCCCAAACCCCGAATCCATAACTCCGAACCCCAATCCAGAACCCAACCCCGAACCCCAAACCACTAGCCCGAACCCCAAACCCAAACCCAAACCGCACACCCCTAAACCGAACCCCAAACCCTGAACCCAAACCCCTAACCTGTACCCCCACCCCACACCCCGAACCCGAACCCCAAACCCCTAACCCGAATCGCAAACCCCTAACCTGAACCCCAAATCCCAAACCCCAATCCCAAACCGCAAACACCAAAACCGAACCCTAAACCCCGAAACCCCAACCCCCAAACCCAAACTCCAAACTGCTAACCCGAACCCCAAACCCCAAACCCCTAACCGGAACCCCAAACCTCAAATCCAAAACCGCACACCCCAAACCTCTAAGCCGAACCCCGAACTGCCAACCCCTAATTCCTAACCCGAACAGCAAAACTCGAAACTGCACCTCACACCCCCAACCCCAAACCATGAACCCAATCCCCTGAACCCCAAACCCCAAACCTCAAATCTCGACCCCCGAACCACAAACCTCACATACTCAACCCCTAATCGGAACCTCAAACCCGAATCCCCAAACCCCAAACCCAAATCCTAAACCCCTAATCCCTAACCCAAACCGTCAACCCAGAAACCGAACCCCTAATCCCCAACCCCCAACCCTCAACCCAAACCCCAAACCCATAACTGGAACCCCAAACCGCGAACCCCTCACCCAAATCCCAAACTCCAAACCCCAAACCCCTAAGCCTTAACCTAAACTGCCAACCCCTAACCCAAACCCAAACTCCAAACCCCTAACCGAATCCCAAATCCCCAACCCCAACCGTGAACCTCAAACCCCAAACCCCTAACCCTAACCTCAAACCCCAAACCCCAACTGCCCCAAACCAAAACCCTAATCTGAACCGAGAACCATAACCTGATCCCAACCCCAAACCCCTAAGCTGAAACCCCTAAATAACCCAAC
>NW_017189799.1:0-28982 GCF_001704415.2 Capra hircus | reverse complement strand
TTTTGCTCTGCCCATGTGGACCTTCTCCCTCCTCTCAAGTGTGCATTTTACATCTGCATTATGTGTTAACCAAACCTTCCCAATGGCAGAAATACCAGTTCAACCCATCAGCATCCACTTTTCTTCTTCTGGAGCCAGCTATGTAATCTCTTAAAAGATAAGATTACTTACTTATGACTGTATTAATATAACTATGAATTACTTGTATTCTGCCTATTTTACAAGATTAAGTCTTACACTAACAAGTGTGTGACTCTGCTCTGATAAAAATGATAACTAGGCAACTTGAAATGATTAATGAAATATATAGTTCTATAAGATAAATGGCTATAATAATGTAGCTCCAGATACTGGAAGAATCAACAGGAGGAAACAGACCATTTCTTGGACCATAACTGATTAGCAAGACAGGAGTTCCACAGGCCCTCAGCTACTATTAACAGGGCCTAGTCCTGGGCTGCTGTGCCCCCTTCCAGGGGGTTTTCCTGACCCAGGGATCAAAACCCAGGTCTCTAACATCTCCTGCATTGGCAGATGGGTTCTTTACTACTAGCACCACCTGGGAAGTCCAACAGCAAATTAAAAGGACTACCAAAGAAATCCATGTTCAACCTGGTAATGAGCTTTCTTAGCACCATGGAACAAATCAGTCACAAAATGCCTCCAAAACCTTGGCCAAAATTAAGACTGGAAGGGAGGGAATTGTAAAATAAAGAATACTACCTACTGTCCAGTTCTGGAAGAATCAGTTCATTAGCCTCTGCAGTCACTGGCCTATATACTGCACCACGCTGAAAGGAATTTAGAGCAAAGATCAGGATGAGACACTTTGCATTCTGGGGAAAATGGCAGAATTGGCCTTTAGATAGTTAGATATTTGTAGGAGAAAATCTTGTGAACCCAATTTCTTGCATCTTCTCATACTTAGAAAAGCACTAAAACTCTGAACTAAAATACTTGCTCCTCCAATGAGTAGTCACTCTCTACCAAGATATGACCTTGCTTGCATGTACCCCTTCACCAAAGTCACATATATACTGACCTTACACTCATGTGGACTCAAAGAAAATTTTCCATTTCTCTTTAGATTGCTATATATTAATTTTTTGTCAACAGCAGCTATCATAAAGCTAAAATAATTATATGGATATAGGGAACACACACACTGATGTACATGTTTTGTGTGTGTGTGTATATACATAATACGTGTGTTTGGTCAGTAAATCATGTCTGACTCTTTTGCGACCTCATGGACTGTAGCGTGCCAGGCTCCTTTATCCATGGGATTTCCCAGGCAAGAATACTAGACTGGGTTGCCATTTCCTTCTCCGGGGGTCTTCTGGACTCAGGGATTGAACCTGCATCTCCTACATCACAGGCTTATTCTTTACTGCTGAGCCACGAGGAAAGTCCATATATACATATATACACATGTATATTTGTGTGCATGTATATCTTTCAGCTGCATGTACACACTTATGTTTATCATTGCCTATAAATGAGTACAAATAGCAGAGAACAGACATGCTGGAAAGTAGATATGATATCATAGATATATAAATAGAAATGTGAAGACAAAAGGACATTATTAATAAATACTTGTGTACTCCTGTGTGGATATATACAAACCATAGGGTTTATATTCTGATATATGATTTCTTATATTAGATTCACCTTGCATTGGCTCTGAGACTGCAGAACAGTGTATGTGTGAGGGAGACAGAGAAATAGAGAAACACCTTAGCATGGTTACTGCAGCAGATCAAAATTGGAAATTTATTATAGAGAATGGGAAGTTTTTACCTGAGTCATTTTGACTCAGAACACCAAGAAAAAAATGCGTGAAAAATTCAAAGACAACTACACTGAGGACCAAATTATCAAAGTTTGGGGCAAAAGTCCAGAGACTTGGCTAACCAGAGGTCTGTAATTGCTCACTCGAACAGAAACCACAATGTATTGGTCCAGAAAAAGAGTGACTACATTTTCCTCTCTTAACCTTTTGGCCCCAATTTCATTCTTCTTCCCTTTGGGTCTCCTTTTGAAGTGTGAAGAGTGCTCATTTATTTGTTTTCAGCGTGGTCTCACAAGAAATAGTGGATGCAGACAAGTAGCCCGACAGCAAAACATGAAGTACTGTTGATGAAAACATGGAGTCTGCCTCTCAAGGTGGTGGTGGAGGGAGGCAGCGGAGGATGAGAAGTTGAAAACTAGCATTAAAATAGTGTATAGCACAGAGAATTCCACTCAGTGTTATGTGGCAGCCAGAGAGGAGGGAAGTTGAGGGGAGAATGGATGCCTGTATATGCATGGCTGAGTCTCTTTGCTGTTCACCTGAAACTATCACAACATGGTTAATTGGTTATACCCCAAAACAAAATTAAAAGGTTTTGAAAAAAAAAGTAAAATGGTGCACAGCTACCATGTTCCAAATATAAGATGGAAATACAGGTCTTCACGATAAATTCAAGAACCAATAAAAATAACTATATTCTACTTCTTGGGCTTTTTCTTTCTTGTTTCATGGTTTAATTTTTCTTACTTTCTTCACATTTTAAAATTATTCTAGCTGTTTTAATGTAAACAAGGCAATTCATTTTCCAAAAGGGAAATGGTTACAAATACGCTAATACAATTCAATACTCCCCACAACCCCTACCATATTTATTTTTGAACGCAAGATCCCCCCAGAAAAATTTTCTCCACTGGTCTTTATGGGTTTTCCCTTCTCTAGCTTCACTAATAACTGCAATTAGAAGAATAAAAAAAAACAGTTATTTTTTATTCAGCAAATACAGGTTATAAATGGGCATTCATCCAAAAGTTCTGGGACAAAAGTCCAGAGAACGTGGCTCACCAGAGGCCTGTAATTGCTCAAACAGAAAACCACCATGCACTGGCCAGAAAAAGAGTGGGCCAGTTATGGTAGCTCACTTGGTAAAGAATCTGGCCCTGTAATTCAGGAGACCTGGGTTCAATCCCTGGGTTGGGAAGATCCCCTGGAGAAGAGAATGGCAACCCACTCCAGTATTCTTGCCTGGAGAATCCCATGGACAGAGGAGCCCTGGTGGGCTATAGTCCCATGAGGTTGCAAAGACTCAGACACGACTGAGTGACTAACACACACACCACACCACACACACACACACACACACACACACACACACACACGGGCAATCACATATATTTCTCTAAACCTCACAACAACTCTGTAAGATGCAATTACTGCCTAGTCTCAGTTTTATAAGAAAACACTGGTAAAGGAATGGTAAGTGTTGGGATCTGTAAATAGTACAGGCAACGAAGTTAAGGCTATACCAAAGGTCTGTGAGGGACATGTTCATCCAGATTTCCTAAGGGAAAAAATTATA
This sequence comes from Capra hircus, assembly GCF_001704415.2. Taxonomy (NCBI): domain Eukaryota; kingdom Metazoa; phylum Chordata; class Mammalia; order Artiodactyla; family Bovidae; genus Capra; species Capra hircus. Next base: position 25,611 of record NW_017189799.1, on the reverse strand, counting down.
ATACAAATCTTACAACTCAATTCAGTGAAGAATCACTACTCAGAGACCTTCTGACCCTGGAATTCCCTTGCTGGTTTATATGTGTGAAATTCTAAGAAATAGGCAACCTTGCTTGTAGCATACTTACTTCTGTGTGTGTTGAAAAAAAAGTAAGGAATTAAAACTAAAATATCCACTAAACAATAAAAGATCAAATACATTATGATTCATCTATACATGGAAAACTATGAAGCTTAAAATTAAACAGGTACACTATTGTGGGGAGGCTATCAAGATGGCAGAGTAGGACACTGAGCTCACCTCCCCCCATGAACACATCAAAAATGTAACTATGCAAGGAGCAATTCTCACTGAAAACAAACTGGCAGAGGGACTCATACAACCAAGGGTGTAAAGAAAGATCCAAATGGAGTTAGGTAGGAAGGGAAGAGCATCAGTCATGGAAGCCTGTACCCCTAGGAGGAGGACACAGACAAGGAAGGGGATTTTACCAGCCTGGAGATCCTCCCTGGAGAGTGAGCTGTTTCAAAGCACATAGTGGACACCCCAGCCCTGGGGTCCAACACTGGGAAGAAAGTCCCCCTAGCTAGCTTGAAAACCAGTAGTACGAACACAAGGACTGTAAGAAACCTAGACTTTTGCTCGTGAAGAAGATACATGTGCTTGCTTTCTCCTGGGAACAAGGCAGAGGAAGCAGAATAAAACTGCCTGGGACTCTGGCTGGTTTCCATGACTACCCCTGGTCACCCTGGACCACGCTGAGTGCCCACTCTGGTCGCTGTGGCTCTGCTGCTGCTCCACACTAGGGCAAAGGCTACCAGGGCCAAAGAGGGAGCACAGATGGATGGAAAGAGCCAGCTTGGACCCCGAACAGCTTCCAAACAGAGTGAGAGTGGTCATTTACTGGCATTCATGGAGTCATTACATCAGAAACAGTCTGGATCTCAAACTGATGTGGCAACACTGTCTCGCCATGAACATCAGACCTCACTGGATGCCTATCCTGGCCCCTCTTGTTCCAGCACTACTCCTTTCTGGGTTGAAAGTGCTATTGCTCAGAGGAGGAAGGGCTCACACTTAGAGCGAATGGAACCCACTTGGATCCAACCGTCAGGTTTCTGCTCCAGAACTCTAAGACATGAACCCGCCTCAGCAGGGCAGTGTTAGCCAGTGAGCATAGGAGAAGCCTTGGCTCACACCTGGTTCCAGCTCTAGCCCCTCCATCTCCATTCCCAACTCCCACCAATGTGAGAGCTGCCAACTCACCCTCATGGAAGACGTGAGTCCTGATCATGTCGGATACAGATCTTCCACCAAAGCCACTGGGCACTCGTAGATTACATAGCAATGCTCCCACAAAAGGACAGTCCTTCAAGACCAGGGTAGGTAACTATTTCACCTAATTTCTAGAAACAAAGAAAGTTAAGCAAATGATAAGACAGAGTAATTTGTTCCAAAGAATAGAACAAGAAAAAAAAAACTGAAAAAAAACTAATGAAAAAGAAATACTTTATCAGATAAAGAGTTAAAAGCATTAGCAATAATAATGCTAACTGAAATAGGGAAAAGAACAGATGAACAGAGAATTTCAACAAGGAACTAAAAATATTGTTTAAGAAATAGCATTGAAGAGTACAATAACAACAACAAACACTAGAAGGAATTAATACCAGACTAGGTGATACAAAAGAACTCATAAGTGATCTTAAATACAGAATAATAGAAATCACCCATTTTAGACAGCAAAAACGAAAACAAAAAATGAGACCAGTTTAGGGGACAACAGTAACAGTACTAACATTCACAGTATAGGGGTCCCAAGGGCTGCCGTTTACAGGGGCGCACAGAGTCAGACACGACTGAAGCAACTTAGCAGCAGCAGTAGCAGCAAAAGGAGAAGGGGCTTCCCTGATAGCTCAGTTGGTAAAGAAGCTGTCTGCAAGGCAGGAGACATTGGTTTGATTCCTGGGTCATGAAGATCCACTGGAGAAGGGATAGGCTACTCACTCCAGTGTTCTCAGGCTTCCCTTGTGGCTTGGCTAGTAAATAATCCACCTGCAGTGTGGGAGACCTGGGTTCAATCCCTGGTTTGGGAAGATCCCTTGGAGAAGGGAAAGGTATACACTTCAATATTCTGGCCTGGAGAATTCCATGGAATCCACTCTAGAAGCTTTCATAAGGCTTTTATCCTTCTCCATCAGAGGGCAGACAGACTGAAAACCACCATCACAGAAAACTAACCAATTTAATCATATGGACCAAAGCCTTGTCTCACTCAGTGAAACTATGAGCCAGGCTATGTAGGGCCACACATGACAGGTGGGTCATCGTGGAGAGTTCTGACAAAATGTGGTCCACTGGAGAAGGGAATGGTAAAACACTTCAGTATTCCTGCCTTGAGGACATCATGAACAGTGTGTAAAGGCAAAAAGATAGGACACTGAAAGATGAACTCCCCAGGTTGGTAGGTGCCCAGTATGCTACCTGAGATCAGTGGAGAAATAAATCCAGAAAGAATGAAGAGATGGAGCCAAAGCAAAAACAACCCAGTTGTGGGTGTGACTGGTGATGGAGGCAAGGTCCAATGCTATAAAGAGCAATACTGCATAGGAACCTGGATGGTTAGGTCCATGAATCAAGGCAAATTGGAAGAGATCAAACAGGAGATGGCAAGAGGAAACGTCAACAATCTAGGAATCAGCAAGCTAAAATGGACTGGAACGGGTGAATGTAATTCAGATGACCATTACATCTACTACTGTGGGCAAGAATTCCTTAGAAGAAATGCAGTAGCCATCATAGTCAACAAGAAAGTCCGAAATGCAGTACTTGGATGCAGTCTCAAAAATGAGAGAATAATCTTTGTTCATTTCCAAAGCAAACCATCCAATATCACGGTAATCCAAGTCTATGTCCCTACTGGTAATGCTGAAGAAGCTGAAGTTGAATGGTTCTATGAAGACCTACAAGACCGTTTAGAATTAACACCCCAAAAAAGATGCCGTTTTCATTATAGGGGACTGGAATGCAAAAGTAGGAAGTCAAGAAACACCTGGAGTAACAGGAAAAACTGGCCTTGGAGTACAGAATGAAGCAGTGCAAAGGCTAATAGACTTTTGCCAAGAAAACGCACTGGTCATAGCAAACACCCACTTCCAACAACACAAGAGAAGACTCTACACATGGACATCACCAGATGGCAAACACCAAAATCAGACTGATTACATTCTTTTCAGCCAAAGATGGAGAAGCTCGATACACTCAGCAAAAACAAGAACAGAAGCAGACTGTGGCTCAGATCATGAACTCCTTATTGCCAAACTCAGACTGAAATGGAAGAAAGTAGGGAAAACCACTAGACCATTCAGGTATGACCTAAATCAAATCCCTAACGATTATACAGTGGAAGTGAGAAATAGATTTAAGAGACTAGATCTGATAGACAGAGTGCCTGATGAACTATGGATGCAGATTCATGACATTGTACAGGACACAGGGAGCAAAACCATCCCCAAGAAAAAGAAAGGCAATAAAGCAAAATGGCTGCCTGAAGAAGCTTTACAAATAGCTGAGAAAAGAAGAGAAGCAAAAGGCAAAGGAGAATAGGAAAGATATACCCATCTGAATGCAGAATTCCAAAGAATAGCAAGGAGAGATAAGAAAGCCTTCCTCAGTGATCAGTGCAAAGAAATAGTGATCTCAAGAAAATTAGAGATACCATGGGAATATTTCATGCAAAGATGGACTCAATAAATGACAGAAATGGTATGGACCTAACAGAAGTAGAAGAGATTAAGAAGAGGTGGAAAGAATACACAGGAAAAACTGTACAAAAAAATATCTTCATGGCCCAGATAATCACGATGGTGTGATCATTCAACTACAGCCAAACATCTTGGAATGCAAAGTCAAGTGGGCCTTAGGAAGCATCACTACGAACAAAGCTAGTGGAGGTGATGGAATTCCGGTTGAGCTATTTCAAATCCTGAAAGATGATGCTGTGAAAGTGCTGCACTCAATATGCCAGCAAATTTGGCCACAGCAGTGGCCACAGGACTGGAAAAGGTCAGTTTTCATTCCAATCCAAAAGAAAAGCAATGCCAAAGAATGCTCAAACTACCTCACAATTGCACTCATCTCACACAAGTACGAAGAAGGCAATGGCACCTCACTCGAGTACTCTTGCCTGGAAAATCCCATGGACAGAGGAGCCTGGTAGGCTACAGTCCATGGGGTCACAAAGAGTCAGATACACCTGAGCGACTTTACTTTCACTTTTCACTTTCATGCACTGGAGAAGGAAATGGCAACCCACTCCAGTGTTCTTGCCTGGAGAATCCCAGGGACAGGGGAGCCTGGTGGGCTGCCGTCTATGGGGTCGCACAGAGTTGGACACGACTGAAACGACTTAGCAGCAGCAGCAAAACATACTAGTAAAATAATGCTCAAAATTCTCCAAGCCAGGCTTCAACGTATGTGAACTGTGAACTTCCAGATGCTGAAGCTGATATGAGAAAAGGCAGAGGAACCAGAGATCAAATTGCCAACATCCGATGGATCATTGAAAAGTCAAGACCATTCCAGAAAAACATCTACTTCTGCTTTATTGACTATGCCAAAGCCTTTGACTGTGTGGATCACAATAAACTGTGGAAAATTCTGAAAGAGATGGGAATACCAGACCACCTGACCTGACTCTTGAGAAATCTGCATGCAGGTCAGGAAACAACAGTTAGAACTGGACATGGAACAACAGACTGGTTCCAAATAGGAAAAAGAGTATGTCAAGGCTGTATATTGTCACCCTGCTTATTTAGCTTATATGCAGAGTACATCATGAGAAATGCTGGGCTGGATGAAGCACAAGCTGGAATCAAGAATGCCTGGAGAAATATCAATAACCTCAGATATGCAGATGACACCACTCTTATTGCAGAAAGTGAAGAGGAACTAAAAAGCCTCTTGATGAAAGTGAAAGAGGAGACTGAAATAGTTGGCTTAAAGCTCAACATCCAGAAAACGAAGATCATGGCATCTGGTCCTATCACTTCATGGCAAATAGATGGGGAAACAATGGAAACAGTGACAGACTTTATTTTTTGAGGCTCCAAAATCACTTCAGATGGTGATTGCAGCCATGGGATTAAAAGATGCTTACTCCTTGGAAGAAAAGTTATGACCAACCTAGATAGCATGTTAAAAAGCAGAGTCATTACTTTGTCAACAAAGGTCTGTCTAGTCAAGGCTATGGTTTTTCGGGTAGTCATGTATTGATGTGAGAGCTGGACTATAAAGAAAGCTTAGTGCCGAAGAATTGATGCTTTTGAACTGTGGTGTTGGAGAAGACTCTTGAGAGTCTCTTGGACGACAAGGAGATTCAACCAGTCCATCCTAAAGGAAATCAGTCCTGAATATTCATTGGAAGGACTGATGTTGAAGCTGAAATTCCAATACTTCGGCCACCTGATGTGAAGAGCTGACTCGTTTGAAAAGACCCTGATGCTGGCAAAGATTGAGGGCAGGAGAAGGGGATGACAGAGGACGAGATGGCTGGATGGCATCACCAACTCACTGGAGATGAGTTTGAGTAAACTCCAGGAGTTGGTGATGGACAGGGAGGCCTGGCTTTCTGCAGTCCATTGGGTCTCAAAAGTGTCGGACATGACTGAGTGACTGAACTGAACCGAAAAGAAGAGAAAGGAGTATAAGATGTGTTTGATGAGATTATGAAGGAAAATGTTCCAAATGTGCTAAAGGTAACAGATATCCATGTACAGGAAGCATACAGAGTCAATCAACAGATAAATAAAGAAAGAAGATGTGGGATATGAATGCAATGGAATATCACTCTGCCATAGAAAGGAACAAATTTTGCTACTTGCAAGAACAGGGATGGACCTAGGGGCAATTATGCTCAGTGAAATCATGCAGACAGAGAAAGCCAAATAGTATATGTTATCACTTAAATGTCAAATCTATAAAATATACTAATGAATATAACAAAATAGAAAGAGACTTATCGATAAAGAGTATAACTAGTAGTTACCAGTGGGCAGAGGTTTGGAGGGGAGGAAAGATAAGATAGGGTTAATGTATTAAGAGGTATAAAGTATTAAACACAAAATAATAAAGTAACAAAGATATACTCTACAGCACATGGCATTTAGTCAATATTTGTAATAACTTTAAACGGAGTATAATCTATAAAAACATTGTATTACTATGCTGTACACCTGAAACTAATATAATATAGTAAGTCAACTTATACATCAATAAAAATAAAATTAAACAGGTACATTTTTATAAGTTAATGTGGAAAATCTTTAAGGTACATTAAGCCAAAAAAAGTAAAGAACAGAAGAGTGCACAAAATGTGATCTCTCTGATGTGATAATCATACTTTTTCTAATACAGATAATATTTAATGTAATATTAGAGGTCATTTTGGCATCTTTTCATAATATCTACTATTACACATAACTTATTTTACACACACCCACATACTTTGAGTGGAAAGAAGGTTGCAATACAGGGAAGTGTATTTTATAACTTTCAGAATATTTTGAATTTTTTATATTCATAAATTATTTTTACGTTAGTCACTCATTCCTTGCTTTGTGACCCCATGGACTGTAGCCTACCAGTCTCCTCTGTCCATGGGATTTCTCAGGCAAAAATACTGGAGTGGGTTGTCATTTCCTTACTCCAGGGGATTTTCCTGACCCAGGAATTGAACCTGGGTCTCCTGCACTGCAGGCAGATTCTTTACTGTTTGAGCCACCAGGAAAATCCATGGATGGGAAATTATGGATTATTATTCAATCTGTTATACTTTTCTGTATTAAAGGTTGATAAAATAAATATGCTATTCTGAAATATCCTTCCTCTACTAAACACTTAAATACTCCTTAAACTAGATCTCACATACTTAGGGGAGCATTACAGAGTCTACTAAACTATAAGTGACGTCTTCCATGAGCCATAACGCAAAAACCAAAAATCCTCACAAAACACAAAGTAATACAAAAAACACTGAGCTAAAGATGGAGTTGAAAATCCACACAGAAACCAGGGCTTCCCTGGAGGTGTGTTTAATCCAGAAACCTTGAGCTTTGCTGGTTTTCAGTACCTCAGTGGGACGAGTTGGTCTGACAAGTCTAGGAGCAAAACCTGAGATGTTACCCATTAAGACAGGTACCCAAAATAACTATGTTGCTGGAAAGGGGGTACATAGAAAAATTGTCATGGTGGCCAAATGAAGCAAAAAGAAAGACAAGCTGTGTCCGCTAGACTTAGGTTGGTAAAGTAATCTTATCTTCCTTAATAATTCTATACCTAGCACTTCTCTCATACAGTCCTAGGATTTGACTTTTACCATACTCTCATGAAGTGAAATCTACAATCAAGAGATGAAATTTTATAAAATTTTGTTTTCAGATTAGTAGAACTCCCTAGTACTGGCAGAAACAAAGGTTAATAATCTCAATGCAGGTTCTGAAGATTAAAGTTCCAAAAAACAGCTTGTAATTATTGCATCTAAAAATGTGAGGAAACACAATAACCTAGCCAAGAACCCAGACTGCAGAATAAGATACACACAGAGTATGGATACTAAGAACCAATGTAAAAAACCAGTACAGTCACAATATTTAAAGAAATAATAGGAGATACGGAAACTATTATAAAGAAATGAAACAACTGAAAGTGATCAGGACTATATTTAAAGGGATAAAAAATATAATCACTGAAATTTAAAATTCATTTGATGTGTTGAAATGATGCAGCCAAGCTGTTGAGCACATCAACAAACTGTAAGAGAAATATGAAGAGATTATTCATAATTCAACTCAGAATTGAAATTATGACATGAAACTATAAAAGAGAGGTTAGGTGAAATCAACGACCAACAAGAAGTGCTAACAGCCTTTAACTGGAAATCCACACAGAATAAACAGAGGGAGTCAAAACCAACATTCTGATGCTGCAAATTTTTCAGAATTGATTTAAAAAACAATTTTTAGATAGAAGAATCTCTATGAGTTTAAAAAAAAAAAAAAAACACCTTCTTTGAGTCACAGCATAGTAAACTGCAGAATATGAAAGCAAATGAGAAGACATCAAAGCACCTGAGACTTTTCACTGTTAGTGATGGAAGCCAATTGCACTGGATGACCTCTTTACTCTATGGTATATCTACAAGGAAGATGAAACCACTCTCATCTAAATCTCATCATCTAGTCTGTTGGATCCCTCCAGCACCCCTTCTCCTGCCTCTAAATCTCTCCATCCTTCCCTGTGTTTTCCCATTTCCAACTACATCTTTTTATCATATCATAGTGTTAGCTGCTCAGTCATGTCCATCTCTTTGTGACCCCATGAACTGTAGCCTGCCAGGCTCCTCTGTCCATCGGATTCTCCAGGCAAGAATATTGGAGAGGTTGGCCATTGTCTTCTCTAAGGGATCTCCCCAGCCCAGGGATGGAACCAAAGTCTCCTCCTGGCCTTTCAGGTGGATTCTTTACCAGCTGAGCCACCAGAGAAGCCCCCCATGGTATGGTCTATCATATCACAGATATGATGTAAAGTCATTTTCTGCTTATTTCACAGCTTATGCAGATTGTCTCTAGTTGCTCCTCTACTCCTTGGATCTTTGCCTTGAATCCAGTAATTTCCACAGTTTTTGAAAGGCTAACTTTCTTTAGAGTTTTTGCTAATCCCTCAGTATTTACCTTCAGAGCTCTTATATCTTGCTTCCTGTGTATGATTTTATGTCCTTTATCAACTTATAGACTGCCTGTCCCCATTCAATTTCCTCCCCCAAATTACCACATTTTTTAAAAGTAATTAATAGGAATTAGTTTTGATATGACAATATTTTATAGAATAGAAAGTATTGGAGAACTTTTGATTAGTAACTGGTCAGAAGTGATATTCCAGCAAAAGAAGCCAGGTGACCTGAATTATCACTGACTGGCTCTGGGCGAGCCTCTGTGGGAAAGGCTGAAATGAAAGCAGAGGCCATGAATGTTATCATCTAATAAGAGCTGTATAGCAGCATCAGACCTGGAAATGCTGTCCCCTGGTGTGTGTGCCCTGGCCCTCTCCTGAAAGCATAAGGAATTAAACACAGAGGAATTATACAGACATAAACTAGACAAAAGCATTACTAAAGTTCTAGTGACTATATTCTTTAGTCAAAGTATAAAATTTTGTAGAGCAGAACAAATCTAACTCCATATTACATCTGTTTCTTTTGCTTTAATCTTTGTAGTCTATTGTTTTTGCTACAAGTCAGTCATTAAAGGGATGTTGCGTATACCTTTGGAGAAGGAAATGGCAACCCACTCCAGTCTTCTTATCTGGAAAATCCCATGGACAGAGGAACCTGGTGGGCTATAGTCCATACAGTCACAAGGAGTCGAACACAACTGAAGCAACTTAGCATGGCATGGCCTATACCTTAATGTATACATAGTGACCCATCTCTGGAATTCCTGCCTCTCCGTGTCTTAGTCTTAAGCAGAAATACCTTTGTTTAAGCTCACAGCAAACATTCTCATCAAGCTCATCTATGAATGGATGCAGGAAGGAAGAAATTAGAGCCAGGAAATATTTGCAGCAACTTAGCCTTTTAAACTTTACCTCCTTATCCACTTCCCCCTTTTGCTCTATAAAAGAAACTAGCATCCAAATCCCAGCAAGATGGTTCTTTGGGAACACTAGTCCACCATCTTCTAAGAAAACTTTTTTAATAAAACATTTATTTCTCACCCCCAAAATTTGTCTGTCCATATATTGGCCTGTCATTTGGCAAGCAGTATGAGTTTGGACTCAGTAACAAAATCTCCTGCTTCCCAGAAAGCAGAGTGGTGTAGGAATAATGACAAATTTAACTTATAAACCATGTGCTGTGCTAAGTCACTTCAGTCATTCCAACTCTTTGCAACCCCGTGGACTATAGCCCTCCAGGCTCCTCTGTCCATGGGATTCTCCAGGCAAGAATACTGGAGCGGGTTGCCACCCCCTCCTCCAGGGGATCTTCCCCACCCAGAGATGGAACCAGCATCTCTTATGTCTCCTGCACTGGCAGGAAGGTTCTCTACCACTAGTGCCATGTGGGAAGCCCTTACTTGCTATCTGAGATCCTCATTCTATTCTTCAGCTTCTCTGAACTCAATTTTCTCATCTATAAAAGTGTCCGAGGAGATTTTCTGAAGAGAAATGATATAAGACATAAAAAATATCTGACATACTCTCTCCCCAGCAAACTGATTATCAACTTTCCCTCATCCTCCAATGTTTCTCTGCCAGTTTATAAGTTTGATACCCCAGTCTACTACCTTATCAGTTACTTATGTTTCGTTTTATTTCCTGAACCCTGATATTCTTTACAGATTCATTCAAGAGTTTGCACACCTGAGTATTTTAAATGCAAGTAAATGAAACTAACTAATCCTTGAAGTTACCAAAATCAGATTGATTATATTCTTTGCAGCAAAAGATGGAGAAGCTCTATACAGTCAACAAAAACAAGACCAGGAGCTGACTGTGCCTCAGATCATGAACTCCTTATTGCCAAATTCAGACTTAAATTGAAGAAAGTAGGGAAAACCACTAGACCATTCAGATATGACCTAAATCAAATCCCTTATGATTATACAGTGGAAGTGAGAATAGATTTAAGGGCCTAGATCTGATAGATAGAGTGCCTGATAAACTATGGAATGAGGTTCATGATATTGTACAGGAGAAAGGGATCAAGACCATCCCCATGGAAAAGAAATGCCAGAAAAAAAAAAAAAAGCAAAATGGCTGTCTGGGGAGGCCTTACAAATAGCTATGAAAAGAAGAGAAGCAAAAAGCAAAGGAGAAAAGGAAAGAGATAAGCATCTGAATGCAGAGTTGCAAAGAATAGCAAGAAGAGATAAGAAAGCCTTCTTCAGCGATCAATGCAAAGAAATAGAGGAAAACAACAGAATGGGAAAGACTAGAGATCTCTTCAAGAAAATTAGAGATACCAAGGGAACATTTCATGCAAAGATGGGCTCGATAAAGGACAGAAATGGTATGAACCTAACAGAAGCAAAAGATATTAAGAAGAGGTGGCAAGAATACACAGAAGAACTGTACCTAAAAGATCTTCACGACCCAGATAATCACGATGGTGTGATCACTCACCTAGAACCAGACATCCTGGAATGTGAAGTCAAGTGGGCCTTGGAAAGCATCACTACGAGCAAAGCTAGTGGAGGTGATGGAATTCCAGTTGAGCTATTTCAGATCCTGAAAGATGATGCTGTGAAAGTGCTGCACTCAATATGCCAGCAAATATGGAAAGTTCAGCAGTGGCCACAGGACTGGAAAAGGTCAGTTTTCATTCCAATCCCAAAGAAAGGCAATGCCAAAGAATGCTCAAACTACCACACAATTGCACTCATCTCACATGCTAGTAAAGTAATGCTCAACATTCTCCAAACCAGGCTTCAGCAATACGTATACTGTGAACTTCCTGATGTTCAAGCTGGTTTTAGAAAAGGCAGAGGAACCAGACATCAAATTACCAACATCTGCTGGATCATGGAAAAAGCAAGAGAGTTCCAGAAAAACATCTATTTCTACTTTATTGACTATGCCAAAGCCTTTGACTGTGTGGATCACAATAAACTGTGGAAAATTCTGAGAGAGATGGGAATACCAGATCACCTGACCTGCCTCTTGAGAAATCTGTATGCAGGTCAGGAAGTAACAGTTAGAACTGGACATGGAACAACAGACTGGTTCCAAATAGGAAAAGGAGTACGTCAAGTCTGTATATTGTCACCCTGCTTATTTAACTTATGTGCAGAGTACATCATGAGAAATGCTGGACTGGAAGAAACACAAGCTGGAATCAAGACTGCTGGGGGAAATATCAATAACCTCAGATACGCAGATGACACCTTTATGGCAGAAAGTGAAGAGAAACAAAAAAGCCTCTTGATGAAAATGAAAGAGGAGAGTGAAAAAGTTGGCTTAAAGCTCAACATTCAGAAAACGAAGATCATGGCATCTGGTCCCATCACTTCATGGGAAATAGATGGGGAAACAGTGGAAACAGTGTCAGACTTTATTTTGGGGGGGCTCCCAAATCACTGCAGATGGTGACTGCAGCCATGAAATTAAAAGACGCTTACTCCTTGGAAGAAAAGTTATGACCAACCTAGATAGCATATTCAAAAGCAGATATTACTTTGCCGTCTAGGTCCGTCTAGTCAAGGCTATGATTTTCCAGTAGTCATGTATGGATGTGAGAGTTGGACTGTGAAGAAGGCTGAGTGCTGAAGAATTGATGGTTTTGAACTGTGGTGTTGGAAAAGACTCTTGAGAGTCCCTTGGACTGCAAGGAGATCCAACCAGCCCATTCTGAAGGAGATCAGCCCTGGGATTTCTTTGGAGGGAATGATGCTGAAGCTGAAACTCCAGTACTTTGGCCACCTCATTTGAAGAGTTGACTCACTGGAAAAGACTCTGCTGCTGGGAGGGATTGGGGGCAGGAGGAGAAGGGGATGACCGAGGATGAGAAGGTTGGATGGCATCACCGACTCGATGGACCTGAGTCTGAGTGAACTCTGGGAGTTGGTGATGGACAGGGAGGCCTGGAGTGCTGCGATTCATGGGGTCGCAAAGAGTCAGACATGACTGAGTGACTGAACTGAACTGAATCCTTAAAGTGACAATGTCCCTTGTATGACACCAGAGATTAGATTTTTAAAAGACATTGTAAAATGGCTGTTGCATTAAATAGGCTAAAAATTTTGTTGAAATCAGTAAAGGATGGAATCTCTACTGTATGGAGCACAATAGGATGAAAGAAAATAAATATCAATGTTATCCAGAACCTAAAAGAGTAAAGAGATGGGGGAGAGGGATACCCATCACATATCTCTCTTCAAACTATGGCTCCTTGAGTTTCGCCAAGATGAAGGCAATTAGGAATATTATTTAGCTCCCTACAGAAAAGGTGATGGATCTGATGAACTAATCTCAGAGACCTGAGCTAGGACTAGGTATCATCAGAGGAGAAAACTAACTAGCACAAGACTGATAATCCTGCATATAGTCAAGGATATTTCCTCTTGAGTAAATAGGAGAAAATATACAAAATAGATGGGACTCACTGGAGCTATTATCTGCAATAACAAAGAGGTGTGATCATAAAGATATAGGTCAATTAGACCAATTGTGCTAAAGTAGCAACTTCCAAATATGAGATAGAATTAAATTCTTTTTTTATAAGACAAGGACCATAAAAACTGGGTGAGTAGAGGACTCTGCTTCTTCCTCAGGGACTCTGGCTGATGAAGTTTCCATCTCCCATCAGGTGATGTGCACACACCTTTATAGCTTGTGCAAAGGGAAAGCTGTTCAGTGTATTCATCTTCACATATTATTCACTTGGATATTTGTTAATTTGATGACTAAAAACTGAAGTGTTACTGCTATCTTTTTAAAGTCACATACCACATGTTACTTCCACTTTTTCTTAACCAAAGAAAATTATCTGAGCATGCTTAAATTACAAAGGGGCAGAAAATAAGCTGAAGCTCCAATACTTTGGCCAAGGTATTGGAGCTCTATTATTTGCCTTGAAAAAGTCGTAAAGCAGGGTATTTATGAGAGCCCTCATGAGTAACTTGTAATCTCATAAAACTATAAATGTAATATAAGTAAATGTATAAGCTATTAGGAATAAAATCATTCTACTTGGAAATAAAATTAGAGTTACATGAGAAATTCTGGGAGAGAAGGGCATATTTCAAGAACTGCCTGTGCAACCATATTGATCTTCAAATATGGAAGAAAAAGAATTATTCACTCCATCTTTGGATAGTTAAGAAATATGCCCTTTCACCAAAAGTTTCTTAAGGAAATACCTCCAGATATTGAAGGCTGAGTTTCAGAAAGGATTTTTGAGCAGGGATGTTATTGATGCAAATGAGTGCTGACAGATCCATTAACTGAAGAGGTCAGTAAATGAAAACCATGACAGCAAAGCCTGCAGCACCTTAGAATTATCTAAGTGTGAAAACAAACACACTACATGAAATACACAATATAAAAATCCATAGCAATGTTTCCATGGTTCTAGTTAGATTAATAGTATCCTGAGGACTGAAAAGATAAAATCATAAAATACAGTATTCCTCTTTCCCATATAATCAGGTCCATAGTCATCATGGGCTATTTGAGGTATATAAAAGATTAATAACAGCCTGAAAAGTTTTAAGATAAGCAATACTATTCATATATATATATATATGCTACAAATTCACTTAATTTTTTAATTTAAAACAATCATGATAATCCAATAAAAGATAAAAAGCTGAATAAAACTGAGTACCAGTACATTTTATACAGATAAAAGGAGAGATGTGGTCTACCATACCCTTCTACTTCTCTGTATATTCATTCTATTAATTTTTGAGAGTTTGACATTGAAACTCCAACTAAAAATCTTTATCTACTTACAAAATAATTGTAATATATAGTGGAACTATATGTAATCTTGTTCTGTATTTTCCAAATCTCCTGCAAATGTGTTACCATACTTCAACAATTAAAAAAAAATTTTTTTAAGAGAGATATAAAAACTGAAAGGTAGGACGTAGAATCAAGAGTATGATTTCAAAATTAAAGTAAGTTTTTCCATATGCAAAGGACATGCTTAAAGTAAAATTCAAAGGCTAAAATAAAAAGAGTAGACAAAACTATCGGTTTGATATAAATATTGCCACCATTCTTTTCCTCCTCTTTTGTAAGTAGGTAAAATTTATGGGAAATATTTTAACGTGAAATAAGAAAGAAGACTTAAATAATGATGAAAGGCACAGACACACTGGATCTATATATAGAGATATATCCAACAAATAGCAAGGTATTTCAATATATGAAGAGAAAATTCTGTTACAAATACTAGGAATAATGAAAAAACGCAGTGGGAGTGATGTTTTAATTCACCGTTATTATTATATGGCAGTTAAATAAAAGTAGAGATACAGGACCTCTGTAGCTCAAACAGTAAAGAATCTGTCTGCAATGCAGGAAACCCACGTTCGATCCCTGGGTTGGGAAGATCCTCTGGCCAAGGGCATGTCAACCCACTCCAGTATTCCATGGACAGAGGAGCCTGGTGGACTATGGTCCATGGGATCTGTCAGACACAACTGAGCGAGTAACACTACTACTACTAGAGATGCGGGAAATTAGTAATATATAAATTATGGGATTTGGTTCCATTTATATGTTTTTTCTACTTTTATTATTTTTCTTTGCATGAGCTAATGAGCTTAAGTTAGCTGAGAGTTTTGAGCCATAGCAGAGCTTTTGCAGGCATAAGGCCTTACAGCTTAGCTAATAATAGTATCAGCACCCTTTTCGTGCATGGCAGAAATCTCTGAAGCCACAGTCTTAAAAATTATCTCATAATTCAAAATGTATGTTCTTGGACATGCCCACTGAAATAATTTCAACATTGTTTAATCAACATTCTACTCTTTCCCCTGTCCACATTTTAATTAACCAACTTCCTTTTTCTTTATTCTGATTTTTTTTCTTTTACAATTTATTTGCTACATTATTTGGTTATAGTCTTGGACTAAACTGATTCCTTAGAAAATAGTTTCTAAAAGCATGAAGAAATAACATCCTATCTTTCAAAAAGATAATCCAAGTTCATTCTCAGGAAAACTAGACAGCCAAAGGCATTAATGGACTTGATGTCCTGCTGTCTTAAACAGAATTGTTGTTTTGTGATGAAAAATTCAAATATACTGCATTTAGTCTCAGTAAATTCGCTCTAGTCTAAATATGTTAGATTCAAACTTCTCATGTGTGGAAAAAGGCAATTAATGTACTATAAATGAATGAATATAAACTAAGTTGTTGGAATTCATAATGAAGGATGAAATTAAGGACTTAATTCTGCCTTTTAGCAGGGAAATGAATATTAGTCAGTTGGATTATTTTTCAGTTGAAGTTTTACAAAAGCGCAAACTAGGAAACAAACTAAACCAAATTATAAATCATGTGAAAAATATAAATGCAAATTTAGTTTGAGAAAGTAAACTAATATTTAATTGACTGAAACATGAGCATGGAAGATTGTGATTTTTAATTCCTTAAGTGTCATAAGTTGAGTGGCAATACATGTTTTTATTTCAGTGAAAATTTGTTTCTATGATGATCAACCCTATCATAGCAGTTATAAAATCTAATCCCTCATTTTTCACATACACAGAGTCGCCTGGAGAAGTACCTCCTTCAAGGCCATACTACCAGCGCAGAGACTGAGACTTGGGCATCAGTCCTTTTCTTTCCAGATATCTAAAGATCACTGTCATCTCTTATTATCTGACTTGTCAGACATATTTGGGACTCGTAAATTTTAAAAAGACCTTTGGAAACATCAGAACTAGTATTTTATCAGAACATGCAATGGGGACTATTCATGAAGAAATGCAGAAAGAGTGTTAGTTTTGGAATGTCCAAAGATGGAAAAAAGAATAGGAAAGGAAGAATAAAAGTCTGACCTGGAGAAGTAGCTCAGTGTGCTCAATCACTCATGTCCGACTCTTTGCAACCCCATGGATTGAAGCCCACTAGGCTCCTCTGCCCATGGGATTCTCCAGGGAAGAATACTGGAGAGGGTTGTCATTTCCTCCCTCAGGGGATCTTTCCAACCCAGGTATTAAGGGCCAGACTGGGAATGCTCCTATGAGGACTAAGGACCATGTAACATCTGGATCAGGACATGACAGGTCTCAAAGTCAGGAATTTATGAAGGAAAAGGCAGACAGTATCTTCTAACCGATGGTGCAGGCAGGAAATGAGGCAGAAAAGGGTGCTGCCTGCCAAACTGCTAAGCTAGGGTTGCACAAAAATGCTCTGCAGAGGAAAGAAGTGGCAGTTGTTCTTTGCTGGGTGTGGTGAGGCTGCTAGCTAGATGGCCACATCCTGGAAAGGTATGCTAGCACAAGAGCCAGAAAGGAGCTAGAAGTGACATGACTGTGTGATGGTATTTTATGCAAGGAGGAATAAATAACATCAACTTGGGCTTCTCTGGTGAATCAGACGGTAAAGAATCTGCCTGCAATGGGTTTGATCTCTAGGATCGGGAAGATCCCCTGGAGAAGGGAATAGCAACCCATTCCAATATTCTTGCCTGGAGAATGCCATGGACAGAGGAGCCCTGGGCGTTACAGTCCATGGCGTCACAAAGAATCGGATGGCACTGAGTGACTTAACATTTTCACTTTCAGGATTATTTTAGGATTAGGATCACTGAAATGAATAACAATACTGCCTTCAGTGTTGGGAGTTTTCTGTCTTGTTATGTGAATTTGAGACAAGGCCTGAAGAACTGTGTCTGATACTGTGCGTTCAAAGACACAGGTTCCCCCCCTCCCTGCCTAACCCCCACCACCCCACCCCATGCCCTGTGATTTCTGAAGTGTGGGGAGAGTGGTGGAGGAAGGGGAGGATTCCTATTGGCTAACCAGGCCACTTTGAGGAATATCAGTCACTTAAGTCCACAGGAAAGTCCCTGACTTTTCCATCTTTTGTTTTAGGCACAGACTGAGTTTATGTCTGCTCTCAATTAAGTGTCAGGAAAAGAGATTCATATAAGAAGGATTCACACAGAGAAACATACAAATAAACCCACAGAAGAGGCCACACAGAGATTCAGACACCCAAAGAATAGACATACTGAGACATAGACAGGCAAAGAGATGTGCAGTCACAGACATAAACACACAGATATGCTTCACATACAGTCACAGGGACATAGAAGAGATAAAGAGAGGTAAGCAGAGGGACAATGAGAGACAACGAGGAACAGAAAGGGAGAATCACAGACACATACACACAGACATGAACACTTACATGACAAGACAGAAATATGCACGGAGAGACAGGGATACAGGCAATTCACACATAGAGGAACACACAGAAAGATACAACAGGAAGAGATACAGGCAGAGAGAACCACATCAAGATCCACCAAGCTGTGCATGCCAGGACTTCAGTCACACGTGCCGTATCAGAATTGCCAGGAATGAAGTCAGAAACAGGTGGTTTTAAAGACCTGCAAAGAAATTTCTCTGGAAATCTTTTGTATTAAATCTCCCTCTCTTCCAAGTAATCTGTCTATCAGCTGTTTCTCTCAATCTACAAGGGCGTTACCAGTATGCTAGAAATTTGTTACAGTTTTTTCAACAATTTAGTTTATCACTTCTGTCCCATTTTAGGATTTCTTTTTCTGCCAAATTGAGTTGCAACTTAATTATTTTTCACTTAAGCTTTTTTATTCTCATTTATTTTACCTTGGTAATATTTTAGGTTCTCAGGTTTTACCTTCACTAACTTTTATGATTTTTGTTTCTGTTCTTTTAAAATGTTGTTCAGTTCAGTTACTTATTCGTGTCCAACTCTTTTGACCCCATGAAATTGCAGCACGCCAGGCCTCCCTGTCCATCACCAGCTCGCGGAGTTCACTCAAACTCACGTGCATCGAGTCAGCGATGCCATCCAGCCATCTCATCCTCTGTCCTTCCCTTCTCCTCCTGCCCCCAATCCCTCCCAGCAGCAGAGTCTTTTCCAATGAGTCAACTCTTCGCATGACGTGGCTAAAGTATTCAAGTTTCAGCTTTAGTATCATTCCTTCCAAGGCAATCCCAGGGCTGATCTCCTTCAGAATGGGCTTGTTGGATCTCCTTGCAGTCCAAGGGACTCTCAAGAGTATTCTCCAACACCACAGTTCAAAAGCATCAATTCTTCGGTGCTCAGCTTTCTTCACACTCCAACTTTCAACCCATACATGACTACTGGAAAAACCATAGCCTTGACTAGATGGACCTTTGTTGGCAAAGTAATGTCTCTGCTTTTGAATTTACTGTCTAGGTTGGTCATAACTTTTCTTCCAAGGAGTAAGTGATTTTAATTTCATGGCTGCAGTCACCATCTGCCAGTGATTTTGGAGCCCCCCAAAAAAAGTCTGACATTGTTTCCACTGTTTCCCCATCTATTTCCCATGAAGTGATGGGACCGGATGCCATGATCTTCGTTTTCTGAATGTTGAGCTTGAAGCCAACTTTTTCACTCTCCTCTTTCACTTTCATCAAGAGGCTTTTTAGCTCCTCTTCACTTTCTGCCATAAGGGTAGTGTCATCTGCATATCTGAGGTGATTGAGATTTCTCCCAGAAATCTTGATTCCAGCCTGTGTTTCTTCCAGTCCAGAGTTTCTCATGATGTACTCTGCATAGAAGTTAAATAAGCAGGGTGACAATATACAGCCTTGACATACTCCTTTTCCTATTTGGAACCAGTCTGTTGTTCCATGTCCAGTTCTAACTGTTACTTCCTGACCTGCATACAGATTTCTCAAGAGGCAGGTCGTATGGTCCGGTATTCTATCTCTTTCAGAATTTTCCACAGTTTATTGTGATCCACACAATCAAAGGCTTTGGCATAGTCAAGAAAGCAGAAGTAGATGTTTTTCTGGAATGGTCTTGATTTTTCAATGATTCATCGGATGTTGGCAATTTGATCTCTGGTTCCTCTGCCTTTTCTAAATCCAGCTTGAACATCTGGAAGTTCACGGTTCACATATTGCGGAAGCCTGGCTTGGAGAATTTTGAGCATTACTTTACTAGCGTGGGAGATGAGTGCAATTGTGTGGTAGTTTGAGCATTCTTTGGCATTGCCTTTCTTTGGGATTGGAATGAAAATTGACCTTTTCCAGTCCTGTGGCCACTGCTGAATTTTCCATATTTGCTGGCATATTGAGTGCAGCACTTTCACAACATCATCTTTCAGGTTTTGAAACAGCTCAACTGGAATTCCATCACCTCCATAGCTTTGTTCGTAGTCATGCTTTCCAAGGCCCACTTGACTTCACATTCCAGGATGTCTGGCTCTAGGTGAGTGATCACATCATCATGATTATCTTGGTCATGAATATCTTTTTTGTACAGTTCTTCTGTGTATTCTTGCCACCTCTTCTTAATATCGTCTGCTTCAGTTAGGTCCATAACATTTCTGTCCTTTACTGTGCCCATCTTTGCATGAAATGTTCCCTTGGTGTCTCTAATTTTCTTGAAGAGATCTCTCGTCTTTCCCATTCTGTTGTTTTCCTCTATTTCTTTGCATTGATTGCTGAGGAAGGCTTTATCTCTCCTTGCTATTCTTTGGATCTCTGCATTCAGATGCTTATATCTTTCCTTTTCTCCTTTGTTTTTCACTTCTCTTCTTTTCACAGCTATTTGTAAGGCCTCCCCAGACAACCATTTCGCTTTTTTGCATTTCTTTTCCATGGGGATGGTCTTGATCCCTGTCTCCTGTACAGTGTCACGAACCTCATTCCATAGTTCATCAGGCACTCTCTCTATCAGATCAAGTCCCTTAAATCTATTTCTCACTTCCACTGTATAATCATAAGGGATTTGATTTAGGTCATACCTGAATGGTCTAGCTGTTTTCCCTACTTTCTTCAATTTAAGCCTGAATTTGGCAATAAGGAGTTCATGATGTGAGCCACAGTCAGCTCCCGGTCTTGTTTTTGCTGACTGTATGGAGCTTCTCCATCTTTGGCTGCAAAGAATATAATCAACCTGATTTCGGTGTTGTAGCATTACATTTACCTCAGTTCATAGGCTAGCTCTTTTTATTCTCAGCTGTGAATTATTAAATTAAGTGGATCAACTTTGATAGCAAGCACTAGAAAATCATGTCAAACTGGCTTAAACAGTAAAAACACTTATAGATTCTCATACCTGGAAATCCATATGTCAGGTAGGTTTTAGGACCTACTTAATTCAATGGCTTTGTCTCCATTCCCCTGTGATTCCTGGAGAGGCCTGAAGGAGTCAGAATATTTCTGTGGTCCTCTTCAAGCTAGTAATCAGATAGCCACAGTATCCTTCACATTTCTGCCAATAGCCAGCAAGAGAAAGGTTTTCCTTTAGGTAGAAGGGAAAATTTCCCAGAATCCCCTTTTTCAAAATTCCCCTTACATTTCATTGGCCCAGATCCAGTTTTGTGCTCTTTCCTGAACCTATCTCTGCAACCAAGTAATAGGTACTCTGTTTATTTCAGGTGTAGTGGCTTCAACCAATCACTGGGAGGGGGGTGGGATTTTTAACTGACTTAGACTAATTATAGCTCACACCTGAGCTGGGGTCACCCTTCAAAACAAGGATGCTACAATTCAGAAGAGAGAGAGACACCAGAAGGAAAACCCAGGTGTTAGCAGGAAAAGGCGAAAGGTTCCCAGCCAGCTGCTGGGTAAGAAATCAGTAATATTCATTATCATCATCATGCGTACGAAGTGGCTTCCGTTATCTCCGACTCTTTGTGACCCTGTGGCAGGCGGGTTCTTCACCACTAGCGCCACCTGGGAAGCCCCATTATTATCATCATGCCGCTGCTGCTGCTAAGTCGCAACAGTCAGGTCCGACTCTGTGGACCCCATAGACAGCAGCCCACCAGGCTCCCTCGTCCCTGGTCATCATAGTCACCTTTATTTTTCCACAGATCATAACACAAATAAAAATCCCAGGTGCTTCACATTTATTCTGCTTTTCAAAAAAAAAAAAAAATTAAAGCGATAGTTCTGACCACTCTCTAATTTTTAATTTCATTGGGTTTTTTTTTTTTTTGTTTTTTGTTTTTTGTTTTTTTCAAACAGGAAATTGAGAAATCTGGTAAACTCTTGCCTCCTCCGTGAAATCTGCCCTGACTCATAACTCCCAGGCAGCATTAAGGACACTCTTTCATGATGCTTCATCTATCTTTTGGTTGGAGCATCCACTCATTTATGTTTATAGAGTGTGCTAGGCTGGGACTGCATAGGGAGGGACAAGACATTCATCGTGGAAGGCCCCATTAGGGTCCTAGAATATATTAAGGACACAATGAACATTAACTGAGTTAATTTAAATAGCAGACAATTAGATTGTTTTGGGAGCATATTCACTGGCATAAAAAATATTGTAAAGGATGATTTCAGCTCATGATGATTTTGAGGAAAACTCACTGCTTTAAACTACTTAGGGAGACTGTCAAGAGCTTAACAGCTTATAATAAAAGCCTACCAAAAGAAACCCTCCTAAAATTGAGAAACAACTTTACAATATAAGAATGATAAGCTAGGGCAAACTATATTGCTATAGTGTATTATACATCCTTAAGTCAATGAATAATGATTTTCAGTATTCATAGTTCTCTCAGATGCACTTTTTAACATTTCATTAAACACCTAAGAAAAAAATTCAAAACAAAAATAATAGTCCACTTTATATTTTGT
Organism: Capra hircus; assembly: GCF_001704415.2. NCBI lineage: Eukaryota > Metazoa > Chordata > Mammalia > Artiodactyla > Bovidae > Capra > Capra hircus. The sequence goes on along the minus strand of NW_017189799.1, from coordinate 3,268 downwards.
ATCTATATATGAAACAATGCAATATTACATATGCACATAAATATATAATTATAAATATAATTTTTAAAATATATTTAAAATAACTTTCTGACATTTGCTTTATCAGTTGATAGGCCAGTTATCAGAGTCATCTTCCACTGTATTATTTATGTTTTGAATTTTTTTCTCAGGTGTTTTAATGAAATGTTAAAAAGTGCCTCTGAGCGAACTACTGGTTAGAAAACAATAACTTGTATATAAACAAAGTCTTAGGGCTTCCCTGTGGCCTCAGCTGGTAAAGAATCTGCCTGCAATGCAGGAGACCTGGGTTCGATCCCTGGATTGGGAAGATTCCCTGGAGAAAGGAAAGGCTACCCACTCCAGTATTTTGGCCTGGAGAAATCCATGGACTGTATAGGCCATGGGGTCGCAAAGAGTCAGACACGACTGAATGACTTTCACTTCACTTTCAAACAAAGTCAAGAATCACCATTTATCTGTCACAACTCTAGAAACAGAGTTTAATGCTAATTTTGTAAAACAAAAATTTTTAATAATTCAAATAAGATTCAAATAGGACTATAGATTACGGCTATCTAATGGTAGATACTGTGGATGGGTGACCTTCCTATTTATTCCACTTTCCTTCTATGGGACTTTCCTATACAGAGACCAGAGGCATTTCCAGACTCCTTCACAGCTAAAGGGGCTTTCCTGATGGCTCAGACAGTAAAGAATCTGCCTGCCATGCAGGAAATCCAGGTTTGATCCCTGGGTCAGGAAGATCCCCTGGAGAAGGTTACCCACTTCAACATTCTTGGGCTTCCCTGGTGACTCAGATGGTAAAGAATCTGCCTGCAATGCAGGAGACCCCAGATTGATTTCTGGGTCAGGAAGATCCCCTGGAGAAGGGGTAGGCAACCCAGTCCAGTATTCTTGCCTGGAGAATTCCATGGACAGAGGAGCCTGGTGAGCTCAATCCATGGGGTCACAAAAGAGTCAGAGATGACTGAGTGACTAACACTATTACTACTCACAGCTAAAGGATAAAAATTAGCTCTTACCCAACAAATAAGAGCACTGAAATTTTGGAAAGTGGAAGTGAATTAGAGGTTCTCTCTAGCCTCCTTTTCAGTTTTAGCTGCTGGCAAAATAGGGTTGTGGAGACGCAGGACTTTCCTGCAGCAGGACACCGGCATCCTGTCCCTAGTTTCCGAGATGATGTGGTAGCAGCAGTAGCAGCTGGGAAAGCAGTAGGTTCCTGATTCCATCTTCCTACACGTTGAATATCAGCTCAGGCACCATACTCTCAAACTATTTCCAAGGTTATTTCAGAGATTAGTAGGTCCTCTGTTGGTTCAGTTCGCCAGTGTTTAGAAAATCATTCCCAGGTGGAAGTTGGTTTCTCTAGAAATTCTCACCATTTTACATCAAAAGCTGTGTTACTTTCTATATTCTATATAGGATGTTGACAGAGCCTATCAGAAATAAGAAGATTAGAGCAAAGAAAATTTGGGAAACCGATAAAATAACAATGCATAGAATCAGAAAATATTAGATGAAATAACAGAAATAAGACCAAATATAGGAATTATGGCAGTTATTCCCTCCTTTAAAAATGAAACACATTCCTATAATGAGTGAAATTAATTTATAAATGTTGATGATTGCAAAAATACCTATCTATAACTGTGGATATAACAAAAAATGTCAAGGGTAGAATGATAAGCAAAAAATGTCCTTGATAAAAAGAGAAAAAAAGACAAAGTTTCTTTGGATTCATTCTAGAGTGGTTGTGGTGTTGATATCAAAGAAAATGGAATTCAATTTCAAAAGTGTTAAATAGAAAAAAATATTATATATTTAATGGAAATAGGAGTCATGAACACTGAGATGCAAATAACTGATTCTAACAAAATGCAGGTCAGTCATGTTTTGTGAAAATTCAGTTCCTTAAAACTCTACAATAGTTCTATGTCAAATAATTTGAATAGTTCTATGTCAAATAGTTTATGTCAATATAAAACAGTTTTATGTCAAATAGTTAGAAAGTTGCCATACCTCTCTAACCTCCTTCACTTAATACAAGCATTCCTAATCATTGACTCAATGTTGTTAATTAAAAACATTAATCAACATGCTCAGATGCAAAATGAAATTCTTAAACCTTGAAAAAAAGTGTAGCATTTCATGAAGTACATGACAGTAATTTGACAATGTTTATTTTAGACTATATTATATTTTGATATTTTATAAATGTTCTGTGAGAAATTCTGATTGCCTTTATAATCAGCCAGCAATAAAAAATTTTTTTAAAAAAGCCATTGGGAACAATGTTAATTGCTTATTTCTGAATTTTAATTCTTATTTCAAACTTTGTATCTTTTCCAAAATTTCCACAATATTTTTATCACTTTTATATCAGAAAATTTATATTTTAAAGACCACATAGGTTTAACATACCACACATTATCATTATGCATCATTAGTGACCTTAGTAACAATTTTTTAGCATCCTTTGAATAATTTAAATAATACAGGTTATATTTCTCTGTTACATTATTATTGTCTTTGCCACTTACTCCAACTGATCTTCATATGCCTTTAGGATATCATTTCTGTACCTTTTTCCTCAGAGAAAGAAGGATGAAGTATCTCAGTGGTCTTTATTAAATACCATTTAAATATAATTCTGCACCTCCATTTCTCCTCCACCCTTTGAGTTACCATTCTGCCAGGTTGAAAGACGACAAAACTACATTTCATAAAATTAAATTCCCCATTGACCACCCAAACAATTCAGATGGAATGTTTAGTATCCATCCCCTCTCTGCATTCTAACCAGGCAATGAATTTTCTGTAACACTGACTTTATTTTTTCTCAACAAGATCTGTGCTGCTCCTGCCTCAATGTCCTGGGAGTCATTAAAGCCTCTTTTTAAAAATTCAAGGACTCTCCTTCTGGCATTTTGTAATTATCATCCACAGGCCATGCATGCTCACAGTTTCCCCTTTCTCACAAACTCCTGTCTAACTACCAATGTTGAGAACAAACAGAACAATGTAACAATTATTTACAGTCAAGTTTCTCTCACACTAGCTTGGCATTTTAAATTTTTTCATGACTGATGGTAGTAAATGGCTGTATTTAGGGGTAATTAATATTTATGTGTGGAACAGGGAGAACGGGAATAGGCTAATCCTTGGAGAACTTTCACAGTGAAGAATCTTGGCAGTCTCAGGGCTGCAAATATGTTGAGCTGAAAAGTTCCCAGGTGTTTATTTTCCA
>NW_017189798.1:0-29034 GCF_001704415.2 Capra hircus | reverse complement strand
TTAATAATGTTTATCATTATCTTATGAACGAAATAGATAACAACTGTAGAAAGTTTAGAAAATTTAGAAAGTGGAAAGAGAAAAATTACACCAAACCATGCTAGAGATGGCCACCATGAATGGGTTTATTTCCTTCCTTTGTTTCTATTTTTATTGTATATAATAGATGTGGTAGACTACTGGTTGACCTCAAAATTCATTCTACTCTTCTTCTGGGGTACATGGCCATCCAACTATAATATACATTTCCCAGGTTCCCTTGAGGCTGGATGTGGCCATATGACAAACTTCTTACCAATGAGACGTGAGCAGAAGTCATATGTGGAATTTCTGGCTATTTTCTGTAAGGTGATTGCTGGAGCCCTGAGGAGCTGTTTCTTTGTTTCATTGCCATTCACAGTTCCTGATTGCTACAAGGAGGCATGGAGTTCCAGGCTAAGAGGGAAAAGGCACATGCATCCACCCCAGCCTGGGCCCTGCCCATGGTCTCCATCTTGGAGAATCTACGTGCTTTTTGAGTTCTCCTAAGGCAGTGGCACCTCGCTCCAGTACTCTCGCCTGGAAAATCCCATGGGCGGAGGAGCCTGGTAGGCTGCAGCCCATGGAGTCGCTAAGGAGTCAGACACTACCGAGCGACTTCACTTTCACTTTTCACTTTTCACTTTCCACTTTCATGCATTGGAGAAGGAAATGGCAACCCACTCCAGTGTTCTTGCCTGGAGAATCCCAGGGACGGGGGAGCATGGTGGGCTGCCGTCTATGGGGTTGCACAGAGTCAGACACGACTGAAGCGATTTAGCAGCAGCAGCAGCAAGGGGCTTCCCTGGTGGCTCAGATGGTAAAGAATCTGCCTGCAATGCTGGAGACCTGGCTTCCATCCCTGGGTCAGGAAGATCCCCCGGAGAAGGGAATGGCAACCCACTCCAGTATTCTTGCCTGGAGAATTCCATGGACAGAGGAGGCTGGAAGGCTACATTCCCTGGGGTCCCAAAGAGTCAGGCATGACTGAACAACTATCACTTTCACTTCAAGGGGTATTCAGCATATGGAAGCCTGAGGGTTTGTAACTTTTAAGTCAAGAGCTAATGATACCCAAAGGGAACTATATTCACTATCTTATAATAAACTACAATGGGAAAAGAATCAGAAAAAGAATATATATATTTGTTATATGTATATCCCCAATCACTTTGCTGTACACCTGAAGCTAACATAATATTGTAAATCAATTATACTTCAATTAAAAAAAGAAGAAAAAATTTAAAGCTGCGAACGCTCTATTAAGCCAAATAAAGGATATTATTTGAAAAAGATCTAACGAGCCCTTGGATAATGAGTCCTCTCCTGTAAATAAATTGAGGGGACTTAGGGAAAGTTGGATTTATATATTGAACTTTTAATGAACACTATTTAAGTTATATGCCGAGTACATCATGAGAAACGCTGGGCTGGAAGAAGCACAAGCTGGAATCAAGATTGCCGGGAGAAATATCAATAACCTCACATATTCAGATGACACCACCCCTTATGGCAGAAAGTGAAGAGGAACTAAAAAGCCTCTTGATGAAAGTGAAAAAGGAGAGCGAAAAAGTTGTCTTAAAGCTCAACATTCAGAAAACGAAGATCATGGCATCCGGTCCCATCATTTCACGGGAAATAGATGGGGAAACAGTATAAACAGTGTCAGACTTTATTTTTTGGGGCTGCAAAATCACTGCAGATGGTGACTGCAACCATGAAATTAACAGACACTTTCTCCTTGGAAGAAAAGTTATGACCAACCTAGATAGCATATTCAAAGGCAGAGACATTACTTTGCCAACAAAGGTCCGTCTAGTCAAGGCTATGGTTTTTTCCAGTGGTCATGTATGGATATGAGAGTTGGACTGTGAAAGAAGGCTGAGTGCTGAAGAATTGATGCTTTTGAACTGTGGTGTTGGAGAAGACTTTTGAGAGTCCCTTGGACTGCAAGGAGATCCAACCAGTCCATCCTGAAGGAGATCAAGTCCTGGGATTTCTTTGGAAGGAATGATGCTAAAGCTGAAACTCCAGTACTTTGGCCACCTCATGTGAAGAGCTGACTCATTGGAAAAGACTCTGATGCTGGGAGGGATTGGGGGCAGGAGGAGAAGGGGATGACAGAGGATAAGATGGCTGGATGGCATCACTGACTTGATGGACGTGAGTTTGAGTGAACTCCAGGAGTTGGTGATGGACAGGGAGGCCTGGCGTGCTGTGATATATGGGATCGCAAAGAGTCGGACACGACTGAGCGACTGAACTGAACTGAACTGAACTGATGCATTTATAGATACTCTGTAAATATTTTAATAAATACATTTGTTTTGGTACATATCTCTCTATATCATTGATTAGTTTTTGAAAACATTCTCTTTACAGCTGTGTAATAATTTGTCCTATAGGTCAACAGTTAAATAACTGTTAGGCATTTTAGTTGTTTTCTTTTTTGATTGTTAAAATAATTTTTGACATATATAATTTTTGTTTTCTTTGACTTACTAATTTTGCACTTTGGATAAAATCCTGGAAGTGAAATTACTGGGTTAAAGGGCATGTGTATCTTGGGACTCTTAATGTTATTTTGGAAGTTAGTAAACTGACCACAACTGTGAAGTACTAGAAGTGGATCTGTAAGTCTCTTTCAAAAGATATGTGTATGTTTCGTATACATACGGCAGCAAGGGAAGAACACATGTAATGTTTTTCCAAGGATTACAAAGAGTGAAGTGAAATTCGCTCAGTTGTGTCCAACTCTTTGCAAACCCCTGAACTATACAGTCCATGGAATTCTCCAGGCCAGAATACTGGAGTGGGTAGCCTTTCTATTCTCCAGGGGATCTTCACAACCCAGGGATCGAACACAGGTCTTCTGCATTGCAGACAGATTCTTTACCAACTGAGCTATCAGGGAAGCCATAGGATTACAAAAAGCCCGTCATTATCGAGAAATGATGCCTGTTTACTCTCTACTGTTCTATTAGTGAACAGAGTAGAACCTGCTTTTCAGTGCATTGAACAAATCAAGAAATTTGAGATTGATATTACCATAGATCTTAGCTTAAATGGCATAAGACCCCTGCTGCCGCTGCTGCTGCTAAGTCGCTTCAGTTGTGTCTGACTCTGTGCAATCCCATAGACGGCAGCCCACCAGGCTCCCCCGTCCCTGGGATTCTCCAGGCAAGAACACTGGAGTGGGTTGCCATTTCCTTTTCCGATAAGACCCCTACAACCTCCCAATTTCTGATTCAGTGGAGGTAACAAAAGAGAAAGTAGTCTTTTTCCCACTTGAAGCAATTGGACGCCTGCCACCTTGGAGCTTGGCTGTCATCTGAGATCAAAAGTTTTCCTGACAGCCGTTCCTAAGACCAAGAGAAGCAGTCTAGAGGGGTCTTATATGCAGAGTGTCCCAACTTCGACAGATGCCTGGGAGTTGGGAGGCATTATTTGAATATTGTTTAGTGCTGTATATGTCAGGAAAGAAGAGGTGAATAGAAGCATTTGGTTTTAAACTTCCACTTCATTGTGATGAGAAAACCCAAATAAAACTTTGCTTGGTGTCGGGGAAGCAGCCCTAGTTCTGGTAGTTCATAACAACATTAGTGACTGTTTGGATGCTTCAGTTTCACAGATAAAGACTATAGCCTGGGGAAGGCATCTTGCTTCCATTGTGCAGATGTGCCATTTGCTCCTACTCTGAATATTTTTTTCCAATTTTAGATTAGAACTTGCAGAATCACCTTCGATGTGGAGTTCACAATGAGATTTTCCAACTACACTTCATAAAAAAACCCAAATTTTATACTTTTTCTAAAAAAAGAAATCTAGTTGGTAAAACTGTATTATTGCAATACCTGTGAGTGTTCTCCATAGTGGGGGAAGGAGATAACTTCCTAGTAAATGTACACCAGACCTACTTAGGAGTGTGCAAGTCAAATCCTCCATTTCCTCCACTCCAAGTTGGTTTAAGCCATTCTGAATACAAAGCCATTTTGAATAGCCCATTTATTTGCCCTTTAACGTAGGAAACAAGGAAACGACTTTGGTTGCTTGCCTTGGAGACGAGAAAAGGAGTGTAGTTTCTCTTAGCCCTATGCTTTCTAAATGGCAAATGTAATATTCATTGCCTGTTCCCTCTCACATTCACTTGTGCTGCTCACCAGTGTTGCAGTGGCAGGAGCGATGTATCCAGGTTTTCCCCGCTGCCTATAGTCTAGCTTAGAGCTGGTTTCATGTGGGCCCCTTGCTTGCCAACAACTGAAGGAGCAATTAAATCACGTGCTAAGACTGGCTGGTGAATGATTGGCCATGCTCAATTGTGAGTCCAGGCCTGCTATGCTATAGAAACTATAAAAACCTACTATAAAAATGAAGGAAACTAATTACAGTCTGTGGATCAAGGTCTACAGTCTATATGATATCTCTTTAGGCAGGAACTAGCCTCTCATTTTCCATTTCTTGCTGCATTCCTGAGGTCAAACACCATGCAAAATGATACTAAAGTTTATCATGGGGTTGAGACAGAGAAAGAACCAGCAAATTATGAGGCAAAAGACTGAAAATCAGGGATGGGACCAGGAATGCTGTGATTATAGTTGTAGCAATTTTATAACTTTGAAACTACACAGACCAAAAAAATAGAAATGAAAGTCAAGAAATGGACCCGCATGTGTAAGGAATTTAGTGTGTTGGAATTTCAAATTAGGGGAACAGATATCCATTATTCAGCAAAAATGTTGGAGTTTTGGCTAGCTATCTGAAAATAGTTGTATCACTCACTTACTCCATAGCTGAAATAAGTTGTAGACCTATCAAATATTGAATGTAAAAAATAAATCTTTTTACATAAAATTTCTTACATACAAACTGTAAGAAACACTGGACAAAATAATTTAGAAAATTAAAACAAGGAAGTCTTTTTTGTATCTTGACACAAAATCTAGACATCATAAAGTAAGAGACACATTTGACTAGTGAAAATTGAAGACTTTTAAAAAGAAAAAAAAATCGCTACTTAAAAAGTTAAGAGACAAATACTGGGGAAGAATAACTTCAGCAAAGGTGGGAAAAAGAAACAAATTCCATTAATATGAAAAGAATGCTTATAAATCAAAAAGAAAAAGAGGAATAACCCAATAGAGAGCTAGGCGATGGACGCAAGCAACTGAGATTCACTTGCGATAGTAGAGATGGAAGACAAATGAGTGGGAAAGGACTCTGAAAGAGGTTGGTGGGACCTGAGGTGAGGGGACTGGATTGTAGGAATTATATGTGGGGCAGCAGAGTTACCAGTGCAGACAGCAAGGTACTGCCAGTCGCAGGCAGCAGGGACTCCTGTGGGAGCTTGCCAGTACAGACCATCTGTGGCCATCCAGAGAATACCACCCATAGCCTGTGCTGAAAGACTGCTGGGCTGTTTCCATATTATGGCTCTGGTGAGAGTCTTTCGTGGAAAGCTGCCTGCACATGGCATATAGATTGTTCAGCAGTCGTGACCTCTTTTTGCTGTGATGTTATTTTTTCCAGTCTCGTCTTATTGCCCCATGTGGTTTCCTCTTTCCTAGAAATGTAATGCAAGGTCTTTGATTTCCAGAAGCACACTGGAATCAGGAAGGGAAAGCCCAACATGTGCAGTACTTGGGCAGCCCTGGATGGTGACACAGCGAGCCTTCTTGTACCTGTAAATACACTTTCTGGAAGGATACACAGAGAAGGGACTGAAGTAAAGAGTCATATAAGATTTATTTTTTAATGATAAATAAACACTATTTTGTAATAAAAATTGTTGAAATAAAGTTAAATACCATTAACCTCTCCCCTGCCTCCCTACAATTCCATTTTAATCAAGTTTAGGAAGAGTCATGGCAATGTATATTGCCTGTCATTAGATATTTTAGTTATTTAGGTGTCTTGAAGCCTTGGAGATGCTTCAAAGTCACAAGGTTGAAGCCAGCATGCATACTCTAAAAGACTGAAGCCATTATATACTTTTCATAAGATTGAAATCACTATATACGTTTCACAAAGCTGAAGCCGCCACGCATTTTCCAACATCAACTACATGGTAAATAGAAGCACTAGGTTGAGATCCTTGGTCATAGCTAAACAGTTCTGAGATTTAACCTTTTTCCTGCCTCTGTTTCCTCATCTATTTAGGGATAATAACTATATTACTTATTTATTTGGATTGCTATGAAGACTAAAAGAGACAGCAGATGAAAGCATTTTGTAAGCTGTGAAGTGATATTTAACTATTAATCATTAAAAACAGCAATGGCTTAGAAATCATACAAATGGAAATTTGTGTTTTTTTAAAAATTAATTTATTTTTTATTGAAGGATAATTGCTTTACAGAATTTTGCTGTTTTCTATCAAACCTCAATATGAATTAACCATAGGTATACACATATCATGAGAAACGCTGGGCTGGAAGAAGCACAAGCTGGAATCAAGATTGCTGGGAGAAATATAAGTAACCTCAGATATGCAGATGACACCACCCTTATGGCAGAAAGTGAAGAGGAACTAAAAAGCCTCTTGATGAAAGTGAAAGAGGAGAGTGAAAAAGTTGGCTTAAAGCTCAACATTCAGAAAACTAAGGTCATGGCATCCAGTCCCATCACTTCTTGGGAAATAGATGGGAAACAGTGTCAGACTTTATTTTTTGGGGCTGCAAAATCACTGCAGATGGTGACTGCAGTAATAGATGCTTACTCCTTGGAAGAAAAGTTATGACCAACCTAGATAGCAAATTGAAAAGCAGAGACATTACTTTGCCAACAAAGGTCCGTCTAGTCAAGGCTATGGTTTTTCCTGTGGTCATGTATGGATGCGAGAGTTGGACTGTGAAGAAAGCTGAGCACCAAAGAATTGATGCTTTTGAACTGTGGTGTTGGAGAGTTCCTTGGACTGCAAGGAGATCCAACCAGTCCATCCTAAAGGAAATCAGTCCTGGGTGTTCTTTGGAAGGAATGATGCTAAAGCTGAATGAAACTCCAGTACTTTGACCACCTCATGTGAAGAGTTGACTCATTGGAATAGACTCTGATGCTGGGAGGGATTGTGAGCAGGAAGAGAAGGAGACTACAGAGGATGAGATGGCTGGATGGCATCATTGACTCAATGGATGTAAGTATGAGTGAGCTCCGGGAGATGGTGATGGACAGGGAGGCCTGGCATGCTGCAATTTATGGGGTTGCAAAGAGTCGGACATGACTGAGCGACTGAACTGAACTGATACACATATCCCTCCCTTTTGAAACTCTCTCCCATTTCCCTCCCCATCTCACCCCACTAGGTTGATACAGAGCCCCTTTTTGAGTTTCCTGAGCCATACAGCAAATTCCCTTTTGCTATCTATTTTAAATATGGTAATGTAAGTTTCCATGTTACTCTTTCCATACATCTCACCCTCTCCTCCCCTCTCCCCATGTCCATAAATCTATTCTCTATGTCTGTTTCTCCATTGTTGCCCTGTAAATAAATTCTTCAGTAGCATTTTTCTAGATTCCATAAATATGTGTTAGAATATGGTATTTATCTTTCTCTTTCTGACTCACTTCACTCTGTATAATAGATTCTAGGTTCATCCACCTCATCAGAAGTGACTCAAATGCATTCCTTTTTATGGCTGAGTAATATTCCATGTATATATATACCACAACTTTTTAATCCATTCATCTGTCAATGGACATCTAGGTTGTTTCCACGTTCTAGCTATTGTAAATAGTGCTGCAATGAACAATGGGATACATGTGTCTCTTTCAATTTTGGTTTCTTCAAGGTATATGCCTAGGAGTGGGATTGCTGGGTCATGTGGGTGATTTTATTTATAATTTTTTAGGGAATCTCCATATTGTCTTCCATAGTGGCTATATCAATTTACATTCCCATCAACAGTACAAGAGTGTTCCCTTTTCTCCACACTCTCTCCAGCATTTATTGTTAGTAGACTTTTTGATGAAGGCCATTCTGACCAGTGTGAGGTGATATGTCATTGTAGTTTTGATTTGCATTTCTCTAATAATGAGTGTTGTTGAGCATCGTTTCATGTGTTTGTTAGCCATTTGTATGTCTTCTGGGGAGAAATGTCTGTTTAGGTCTTTTTTCCCACTTTTTGATTGGGTTGTTTGTTTTTCTGGTATTGAGTTATATGAGCTGCTTGTATATTTTGGAAATCAATCCTTTGTCAGTTGTTTCACTTGTTATTATTTTCTCCCATTCTGAGGGTTGCCTTTTCACTTTGCTTATAGTTTCTTTTAAGTTTAACCAGGTCCCACTTGTTTACTTTTGTTTTTATTTCCATTACTCTAGGAGGTGGTTCATAGAGGATCTTGCTTTGATTTATGTGATCGAGTGTTTTGCCTTTGTTTTCCTCTAAGAGTTTCATAGTTTCTGGTCTTACATTTAGGTCTTTAATCCATTTTGAGTTTACCTTTGTGTGTGGTGTTAAGAGGTGTTCTAATTTCATTCTTTTACATGTGGCTGTCTAGTTTTCCCAGCACCATTTATTGAAGAGGATGTCTTTGCCCCATTGTATATTATTGCCTCCTTTGTCAAAAATAAGGTACCCATGGGTGCATGGATTTATTTCTGGACTTTCTATCTTGTTCCATTGGTCTATATTCCTGTTTTTGTGCCAGTACCATGCTGTCTTGATGATTGTAGCTTTATAGTATAACTTAAAGTTAGGGAGCTTGATTCCTTCAGCTTCATTCTTCTTTCTCAAGACTGCTTTGGCTATTCAGGGTCTTCTGTGTTTCTGTATGAATTGTGAAGTATTTTGTTCTAGTTCTGTGAACAATGCCATTGGTAATTCGATAGGGATCACGTTGGATCTGTAGATTGCATTTGGTAGTATATTCATTTTCACAATATTGATTCTTCCTACCCAGGAACATGGAATATCTCTCCATCTGTTTATGTCATCTTTGCTTTCTTTCATTAGTGAAATTTGCATTTTTATTCAGAGCAATACTGTGGGAAGTTGTACTGTGGCTCATGATATGACTTACTGGATGAGTTATTCAAAGATAAAAAAGCTCTTTCTACTTGTGGATACTTAGTGTCAATCAAGTCACAGCTCTCTAGAGTGACCTGACTCCAGAAGCCAAGGGCTGACAGCCAAGGAAAATATCAAGTCTGGAACTTAAGTTTGGGTCCAGGTTATAGAATTATGGATTTGAGGAGCAAGGTAAGAAGAGATTACAGTGAAGGATGGTAAGGCAATGCAGTGAGGAATGTGATTTCTTTCATCACCAAGACGTTTCCACTACTAACCTCAAAAGCATAACACAAAAGCTACTTCTAAAGGAACTGGCTCACACAACTAGGGATTAGTGTCTGACACATCCATATCTTTAGATCTTTAGGAGTCTTTTGGAGGATGGTGGTGCAAACTAGGCACTCACCCTGTATGGACAGCTTGGCTGAGCTGAGAGTTTGTACAGACTCTAAGTCCATTATGCAAAAGGCACTTAAGAGTAGGATCACTGATCCTAGGTGCATTTCAGAGATGGTTTGAATGTGCAAATATCAGAAGATAAGCTGGTGAAAGATACTGGGACTTCTGCATCTTTTTAACTTAAAAAAGATTGAAATAAAATATCAGTTTTTTGGGGTTCTCCACCTCCTCAGATTTATGTCCATTTGCTAATTTCCATCATATAAATACTCCCACCATAGCCAATTTTGAACTACCAATGTGACACCATTGAATGTAGAGTTGGGAAGATATATACACAATCAGTTGTTGTGAACTGTTGCAAACAGACTCTAGCAATCCTAGCATAGAGGCCAAAATCATTACATTGATCAAAATAAGCCAGAGTACATATTGTATTATTTCATTTATATGAAGTACAGGACATCATGTTATTTCACATAGCAGAAGTATGTTCCTTTTGATTGCTAAATAGTATACCATTGTCTAAATACACTGCTGCTGCTGCTAAGTTGCTTCAGTCATGTCTGACTCTGTGTGACCCCAGAAATGGCAACCCACTAGGCTCCTCCGTCCCTGGGATTCTCCAGGCAAGAATACTGGAGTGGGCTGCCATCTCCTTCTCCAATGCATGAGAGTGAAAAGTGAAAGTGAAATATATTACAATATGTTTATTCATTCACCTGTAGATGAACATTTGGCTTATTTCCCATTCTTGGCTATTTTAAATATGCATTCTTGCATGACACTGCTATGAACATCCTTGTACAATGCTATTATATGCACTGTAGTCAAGGCTATGGTTTTTCCTGTGGTCATGTATGGATGTGAGAGTTGGACTGTGAAGAAGGCTGAGCGCCGAAGAATTGATGCTTTTGAACTGTGGTGTTGGAGAAGACTCTTTTTTTTTTTTTTTTTTTTTTGAGAAAAGCCAGCATAAAGCACTTTTATTGCAATAATAAAACTTGAAACTCATGTGTAGTGCAGGGGGTGGGGGTAGGCTGGGGGAGTAGGCAGCAATTTCTCTCACCAAATCACTACACAGGACAGCAAAGGGGTGAGAGGGGGCAAGGAGAAGCCAGGAAACTCTGAGATCAGCAGGGGGAGCTGAGCATCAAAAAACAGGAGATGCTGAAGCTGTGATGACCAGCATCATTTTCTTAAGACAACACTCAAGGATTTGTCATGATGGCTGGGCTTTCATGGGTGTTAAGTGTCTACAAACAGCACCTTCAATTTAACTTTCGATTAAAGTTCTTAAAATTTAGGAAGTAGAGCTTGGATAGCTATGCAATTACAAAAATCCTGGATATCCATTAGAAAAACCACAGGATGGAAAAAAAAAAAAGGCCAGGCCATGAAGGTTTCAGAGGTCCCTGCTGGCCTGGGGAACAGACATCTGCAATGTCCAATATCTCAGTGAAAACGATCTGCTTTCAAAAGGCAGAGGGTCTACGAGGAGGGTGAGGGTGGGGCAGTGGAGGCAAAGGCTCTCCCTCTTCCCACTGCAGTTTTGGGTAGGGCTTTCAATTCAACCCGAGGACATCTCTCAACTTGGAGAGTAATTCAGCCCTCAAAAGCGCCTCGAATCTGCTATGGCTTTGCAGCGCAGCAGCAAGAACGTTTAATATATAATAGATAAAACTTTTATCCAAAAAAATAAAATAAAATAAAGATTCTTGCACCCCCCCCCCCCACACCAATTCCTAGTCTAAAGTTAACCCATTACTTGTGCTGTTAATACTTGACTAATACTTAATTGGAAACCTAGATCCAAAGGACTGAAACTCAATCTTCAACCCAAAACAAAAACAAACTGAGTAATTTGAGGTTTATGGCATATAGTTCAGGTCAACACACATACGAGGAGAAGGGGAAGAGCAAAGCCGGTGACAGAACACATTCAGTCTGGGAAGATGCTTATACAAAGAGTGTAGTGGAATGTCGGGAAGAGCTCCACACGGACTCGCTGTGTGCGTCTGGTGGCGCCAGATCCTTCTGTGGCACATCCAAGAATGGGGAACTCAGGGAGGAGGCCACTCCTGTCATTCCAGTTTTAGAAGTTCCACGTCAAAGATGAGAGTGGCATTTGGTGGGATGATGCCTGGGTGCCCAGTGGCACCGTAGGCATAGTCTGGGGAGATAGTCAGCTTGGCTCTCTGACCCACGCTCATCTGGGCAACCCCTTCTTCCCAGCCTCGGATCACCTCCTGCTTGCCCAGCACAAACTTGAAGGGCTTGTTTCTGTCCCGGGAGGAATCAAATTTCTTTCCATCTTCAAGCATCCCCGTGTAGTGCACCACGCAGGTCTGGCCACGCTTCGGGAAGGTGCGCCCGTCTCCGGGAGAGATGGTCTCCACCTGCACTCCCATAGCTGCGGTAGCGGCGGACGCTAGGTTGGCCGACGGGCGGCGCGACGGGCAGCGTGGACCGAGACCAGATCTCGCGGCGATTCCGCGGCTCTGCCTGGAGAAGACTCTTGAGAGTCCCTTGGACTGCAAGGAGATCCAACCAGTCCATTCTGAAGGAGATCAGCCCTGGGATTTCTTTGGAAGGAATGATGCTAAAGCAGAAACTCCAGTACTTTGTCCACCTCATGCGAAGAGTTGACTCATTGGAAAAGACTCTGATGCTGGGAGAGATTGGGGGCAGGAGGAGAAGGGGACGACCGAGGATGAGATGGCTGGATGGCATCACGGACTCGATGGACATGAGTCTGAGTGAAGTCTGGGAGTTGGTGATGGATAGGGAGGCCTGGCGTGCTGGGATTCCTGGGGTCACAAAGAGTCGGACACGACTGGGCAACTGAGCTGACTGAACTGACTGACCCAAGATTAGAGGCGGGAAAGCTGCAGTAGTTTGTTCAATCATTAGGTAGCTAGTACATTTAAAACTGTTTATGAAACACTTATGATGTGCTGGGGGAACTGTGGTATATACACAGGGTCAGTTCAGTTGAGTTCAGTTCAGTCGCTCAGTCGTATCCGACTCTTTGCGGCACCATGAATTGCAGCACACCAGGCCTCCCTGTCCATAATCAACTCCCGGAGTTCACTCATACTTACATCCATCAAGTCCGTGATGCCATCCCGCCATCTCATCCTCGGTCGTCCCCTTTTCCTCCTGCCCCAATCCCTCCCAGCATCAGAGTCTTTTCCAATGAGTCAACTCTTCGCATGAGGTGGACAAAGTACTGGAGTTTCAACTTTAGCATCACTCCTTCTAAAGAACACCCAGGACTGGTCTCCTTTAGGATGGACTGGTTGGATCTCCTTGCAGTCCAAGGGACTCTCAAGAGTCTTCTTCAACACCACAGTTCAAAAGCATCAATTCTTTGGTGCTCAGCTTTCTTCACAGTCCAACTCTCACACCTATACATGACCACTGGAAAAACCATAGCCTTGACTAGATGGACCTTTGTTGGCAAAGTAATGTCTCTGCTTTTCAATTTGCTATCTAGGTTGGTCATAACTTTTCTTCCAAGGAGTAAGCGTCTGTTAATTTCATGGCTGCTGTCACCATCTGTAGTGATTTTGGAACCCCCCAAAATAAAGTCTGACACTGTTTCCACTGTTTTCCCATCTATTTCCCATGAAGTGATGGGACCGGATGCCATGATTTTCATTTTCTGAATGTTGAGCTTTAAGCCAACATTTTCACTCTCTTTCACTTTCAAGAGGCTTTTGATCAAGAGCTTTTTTCATCAAGTTCTTCTTCACTTTCTGCCATAAGGATGGTGTTGTCTGCATATCTGAGGTTATTTATATTTCTCCCAGCAATCTTGATTCCAGCTTGTGCTTCTTCCAGCCCAGCATTTCTCATGTTGTATTCTGCATAGAAGTTAAATAAGCAGGGTGACAATATACAGCCTTGATGTACTCCTTTTCCTATTTGGAACCAGTCTGTTGTTCCATGTCCAGTCCTAACTGTTGCCTCCTGACCTGCATACAGGTTTCTCAAGAGGCAGGTCAGGTGGTCTGGTATTCCCATCTCTTGAAGAATTTTCCACAGTTTATTGTGATCCACACAGTCAAAGGCTTTGGCATAGTCAATAAAGCAGAAATAGATGTTTTTCTGGAAGTCTCTTGTTTTTTCAATGATCTAGCGGATGTTGGCAATTTGATCTTTGGTTCCTCTGCTTTTCCTAAAACCAGCTTGAACATCTGGAATTTCATGGTTCATGTATTGCTGAAGCCTGGCATGGAGAATTTTGAGCATTACTTTACTAGCATGTGAGATGAGTACAACTGTGAGGTAGTTTGAGCATTTTTTGGCATTGCTTTTCTTTGGCATTGTATACACAGGGTGTACAATGGTAAATACACCTATGCTTAATGAACTTATGGTTTAGTGATTAAAAACTCTCTTGGAGTTTGCTACTACATTTTTTCATCTGGGACAATTATAAAGCCACTCCACTGGCTACCAGGATGTAGAGCTTCTTGGAGAGTGACTCCCCAGTACAAAATCCAACCAGATTTGAGGATTGTCAAGAATGATATCCTGGACTTGCTTAAGGTTACTTTTGTTTTGTTTTCTTATCTAACCAGCAAACAGATGTGTGCCTGAAATTTGGTGCTTTTGTCAGTCTTGGCAAGGGGAAGTCCCCACAAAATTAAAGTAGCCCACAACTGTGGGTTTATTTAGGATGGCATTGAGGGATGACCTAATGACAGTACATAAAGTTCCATCCTGCTGTTGTTGTTCAGTCCCCCTGTTGTCCGACTCTCTGCAACCCATGGACTGCAGTGCCCCAGGCCTCCCTGTCCTTCACCATCTCCCGAAGTTTGCCCAAGTTCATGTCTATTGCATCACCCTATTCCCATACAAAACCAGGTCTTGTTCTGCCACAGGTATTGACTTTTGTGTTTTAATTCTTACTGTATCACAGAACCTACTGAAAATTTCCCTGCTGCTGCTGCTAAGTCACTTCAGTTGTGTCCGACTTTGTGAGACCCCATAGATGGCAGCCCACCAGGCTTCTCCATCCATGGGATTTTCCAGGCAAGAACACTGGAGTGGGTTGCCATTTCCTTCTCCAATGCACGAAAGTGAAAAGTCAAAGTTAAGTCGCTAAGTTGTGTCTGACCCTCAGCGACCCCATGGACTGCAGCCTACCAGGCTTCTCCATCCATGGGATTTTCCAGGCAAGATTACTGGAGTGGGGTGCCATTGCAGGAGACCCTTTATGCTGTTGTTGAATTTGCCAACTTGAAGACAGTATTTGTTTCACCCAATAGTCATCTTCTTGCTGGAGAGAGAGAGAGGTCATATCCTCCCTCTGGGCAAAGGCAAGTAAGTGGGGAGAAAACATCCCCCATACACTCATGATGCTCCTGCAAAATTATCAACTCCATTTTGAAGATGCAGAAACTGAGATCGAGACTAGTCTATGTTATAAAATATATTGGACTTGAACTTGGATCTGTATGACTCCAAAACTGTATACCATTCTGACTCCTTGGTGGATAAAATATTGAGAGCTAAGGAAATGGGGATCTTTGTGTGGGAAAAATCATAGCTTTCCCATGGGAAACAGTATGGCTAAATGTGTTCATTCTTTTGGAATTTTTGTAATTATTAGGCTAAACTGAGTAGAAGTAGAGTTAGCTTCCAAAACTTTTTAACCTCATTAAGGGGTCATTTGCTAAAAGTTTGCCTGTATTTTACTTATTTTAGGTCTGCCAACAAAATAAAATAAACCTAATTGCCTTTTTGCTTACTTTACAAAAGTGCTGAGGGCTAGCCTTGGTTTTAGACTGCCAGTATAGGTCCAAACCTTTGGAGATACCAAACTATAAATGGCTATTAGACACATTGCCTCAGGTTTTTGTTTTTGTTTTTTCCTGGAGGAAGTTCTGTGTAGACACTTGCATTTGAAGAGTCGTGGGTGTATATACGGCATAGAGGAAAGTGCCTTGGTAAGAAAACTCTGCTTTAAGACACAGCTCACTGTGTCGGAACGTCTGCTGCTACTGCTGCTGCTAAGTTGCGTCAGTCATGTCTGACTCTGTGTGACCCCATAGAGGGCAGCCCACCAGGCTCCTCTGTCCATGGGAGTTTCCAGGCAAGAGTACTGGAGTGGGTCGCCAGCCGTTGGAACGTCTAGCTCATGTGTTTTTGGATAGAAAAGCTATGTAGTTTCTTTCTTTCTTTCTATTCTTTTTATCCTCTTAAAGCATTGTCTGTAATCTCAAACCAGCTGGAGAAAAGAACAAACCTTGAAGAGTTGAATTCAAACACCAGTAGTTATTTTGGAGACAAATGATTGACTAAAATTGACATTTCCCCTCAGCAACAAGTTCTAGTGTGAAGATGCAAAGTTGGAGAAGGGTAGCAGGTTCAAGAAGTACAAAGTGAAGGAAAAGAACCTACTTTTTTTGTTCTGTTTTAATTATTCAGATCAGGATGCTTGTACACAGATTTTGATTCAGTATCTTATTATATCTTTAAACTAACCAGGACCAAAACAAGGATGGGAGATAGTTTGGACTTAAAAGATGAAATATGTCAATCTACATATTGCTAGAAAGTGGCTTTTTCTCTCTCTTTATTCATTTCTGCGTAGATTCAGCTGAATAAGAAAGAACAAGAAGGTGGTCTTGTCAAATTGTTTTCCATTGCACAGAAAGCATCTTGCTTGTTTTCATAGTAGGTCTGCAGCAATTCTGTGTTTTCTTATCTCATTTCTTCCTTGGTAATTAGCATATTTTTTTCTTAGAGGAGCATATGGCATTCAGACTTGTAAACAAACCCTGCAAACCTCTCTTGAGATCTGAACAGAGCTGTAATTTTATTGAGTCCTAATCATGAAAGCACAGTGCAGTCCCAGAGATACTGAAATTTAACACACGTTTATAATAGGTAAATTGACAGGGACTGGACAAACTGAACATCATATGTATTCAGAATATATATGATGTATAGAACTATAGGATGAAATGAGGAGACCTGATTGCAGCAATCTCAGGCTGCAAACAAAGCTAGGAAAAATGAGAGGCCAGACAAGTAGAAGGCTTTTGTGTTTGAATCACAAATCTGGGTTCAATGATTCTCTGTGGAAACCAAAGTTGCTCCTTAAGCAAACAGATTTTTGCTAAGATTTTTATATTTAGTCTGAGATAGGACTACTCGTGATTCTTAACTACATACTCAGTAGGAGAGGGGTGGTTATATATGGTCACATTTTGGAATCTGTTGTCTAAAATTGCACATGGAAATTTTGCTTGACAAGCATTGTATTCAATATGCTTACCAAAACTGTAGCACACAAACAGCATTTATCTACTTCCTAAATGTGTCGGTGTAAATATAGTCAATCTAAGTTAAGAAAACACCCCACAACATTTAAAAATTTTGGCTTTGAGTTTGGAAGGCCAGCTGTGCAGTATGAGTGAAAATCCTAACAGGATATTTCAAATATACCATTTTTGGTAGCAGCATATTATGTATACCCAGGCAGAGAGCATAGATGGCTAAGTAGAGAGGTTGAGTGGGTGCTTGTCCTTTTGGCAAGAGAATCCTTCTCGTACTTAGAAGCTGTGTTCTTTCTGTCACCTAAAATAAGGTATATGAGACAGAGAGAAATGTGAATTGTTTATATCACAAAGAATAGTGGGCACAAAAGAGGTGAAGGCTGAACAAGGTATAGAGAGTCTCCCTCATTCTGTCCTCTCCCCCAGTCATCTCCTGAAGCTGCCATGTACTAGACTTTTCTACACATTTCACAGAACTAAAAGAACCCTGAAGATTCACATCCATTTATATCCATCCACTGTAGCTGGCTTTAGCATTGCAAGGGGAAAGATGACTCTGGGAACTCTCAGCAATTCTGAGCTAAGCGGCTTGGGACTAGGCTGAGAAAAAGATGGAAGATGTCATGAAGTGTGTCAGAAGTCCTGGGATGATCTTAGGACTCTCAAGCAGGAGACTGAGGATTCAGACTGGGATATGATAAATACCACAGCTGGTACCCTATGAAGAGGGTAAGAGGCAAAATTGGTTGGATCTACTAGGGCTAGGGGCCCAAGGGGAACTCTCTTCATTAATTATTCCCATAATTTTTGGCTCTATATTGGTCAAGTAAGAACAATAAACTCAAGTACATGACATAATTATTGGAGGTAAATCTTATGTTAGTGGGTGCTTTGGGCACATTTTGGAATCATCATCATCATCTGCTGCTGCTGCTAAGTCGCTTTAGTCGTGTCCAACTCTGTGCAACCCCATAGATGGCAGCCCAGGAGGCTCCCCGGTCCCTGGGATTCTCCAGGCAAGAACACTGGAGTGGGTTGCCATTTCCTTCTCCAATGCATGAAAGTGAAAAGTGAAAGCGAAGCCGCTCAGTCGTGCCGGACTCTTAGCGACCCCATGGACTGTAGCCCACCAGGCTCCTCCATCCATGAGATATTCCAGGCAAGAGTACTGCAGTGGGGTGCCACTGCCCTCTCCTGGGAGCCTTAAAACATACTGAAGCCTGGGTCCTACTGTTTGAAATATTGATTTACTTGTTTAGAGGTGCAGCACAGGATTTGAGATTTTTTAAAGTTCTCTAGATGATTCTAATGGGCAGCCAAAGTTGAGAATCACTTGTCTGTTTAGGCAAAAACATTGAAATTCACTTTCTCTAAGAAACTGATTTAATCAAAGTTAATTTACACTAGTATTTTGGGTTCAATAGCTACCAAGGTTTATAAGTTGAGCCACACATTTTTAAGGTATAGTACCAAACCAAGATCAAGTTTCCTTTGGGGTCCAATCTGGATAGTCTTGACATGAAGATAACTTGCCTGCCTCTCATCTCAAACTCTTGCTGTAATCCTGTTTCTCACTGGAGTCACCAGACAATTGGCGATTGCATATCTGCTTGCTTATCACAAGAAATGAGTGGGCAAAGCAAGAGTTCTTAGGAACCAAAGATAGTTATGGTACCCTTCTATCTATAAAATAATTTAGTACTTAATTGAATCATTCGGCGGGGGGCGGGGTTGTGTTGTTAATGTTAGCTTTTCCTTTTCCAGAAAAATAATGTCTTGTTCAAAATCTGTCGACCAAACATGTCTGAAATTTTGTGCTCAACAGATATATTGCCTCTTAGGATTTAAATATGGATGAGCTAAATGCTTTGAAAATCTGGCAAGAAGGAAAATGGCTAGAAAACACTTTCAAATGCCCCTGAGTGATAGAGGAAAAAAGTAGTAGAAAAGGAATCTAATGTCTTTTGGTTGTGCTAACAAATCCTCTTAATGTTTATAGACATTGTCTTGTGGTGATTTGTAAGATACTTTCAGTTCAGTTCAGTTCAGTCGCTCAGTCGTGTTTGACTCTTTGCAACCCCATGAATCGCAGCACACCAGGCCTCCCTGTCCATCACCAACTCCCGGAATTCACTCAGACTCACGTCCATTGAGTCCGTGATGCCATCCAGCTATCTCATCCTCGGTCATCCCCTTCTCCTCCTGCCCCCAATCCCTCCCAGCATCAGAGTCTTTTCCAATGAGTCAACTCTTCGCATGACATGGCCAAAGTACTGGAGTTTCAGCTTTAGCATCATTCCTTCCAAAGAAATCCCAGGGCTGATCTCCTTCAGAATGGACTGGTTGGATCTCCTTGCAGTCCAAGGGACTCCCAAGAGTCTTCTCCAACATCACAGTTCAAAAGCATCAATTCTTCGGCGCTCAGCCTTCTTCACAGTCCAACTCTCACATTTAGTGTTATTTTTTTATAGCACTAGCTCTCACTACCAGCTAATTTAAATGGACCCAGGATTCCTACTTCCAGTAGAGACCTAGCCTTTTGAAAACCATGATTACAAACTTCTTCCTAGGATTATTTTCACTAAACACATAGGGATTAGGATGAAAAAGTAAAATTAATGAAATGAGGTGACGATTATCAGATCTCTTCCTATCACATCACCTGAATGGCTGACCACCCTACTAGTTCTAAGTTCGGTCTGATCTAAGCCTCAGAATCTGCTTACAGAGAAAAAAGACTAGCTTGTCAAAGAAAGAAAAATTTACTTGGAGAAGACCATCATGCCATTTTCTTAGATCAGATTATACAAAATTATTACTGAGACTATTGGTCTGTTTGCAAAATTCTTGCTCTACTTGTAAAGATTTTGTTGTTGCTATTGTTTTACTTAGTGAAAGGTACTATAGAGACTCTTGTACCATCTTTTCATTTGGGCAGGGAACACCAAGACATAAGGTAGTCAGGTTGCCAAATTAAAGTTTGTAAAAGTGCTAAGACTAGAATCTAGTTCTCTAGCCCCCAATTCATTCCTCTTTTCCCCTCCCAGGGGGCTGTAGTTTCAGAATAAATAGAAGAACCTCACTGATCAATCTCACAGTTTAAGAAAGCTGATTGGGAATTATGAAGATATTAAAAAGATTTGTTCTTCGGGAACTTATTAGAGAGGGAAAAACACAAGTCATTTACTCTGACTAAATGGTATAATAAACCAGCGGTGAGAGCACAGATCTGTCTAGACTTCCTGGAATTAAGCATTTGGCAAGATGCACCAAAAGCTTTAAATCTAGTTTCACAGCTTTTGACCCAGTAAGTCAGCTGTTGGAAAATTTCCTAGTAATTAGAGAAAGTCATGAAGGCATGGTTATGGATGTTCACTCAGCATTTATTTATATTATAAAAGGTTGGAAATTGCCTAAATGTCCACAGAAGACAGGATTGCTTGGTAAGATACTGTTTCCATCATATAATATGATGGAATATAATCCAGTTATTAAAAAGAAATCATGTTCTTGCAGCATACTTAAGTAGAGAGAACGTCATGATAAATGGTAAACAAAAAATAGATCTGCAGAATATTATGTATGATATAACCCCAATTTGTAAAAAAACAATAATCTGTACATATATATATATATACACACACACACACACACACACAGACATAAAAGAAGATTATAAAGATAGTGAAATGTTAACCATTGTTGTTTCTGGGTAGTACTATTATGATTCAATTTTACTTTTTTTATGCTTTTCTGTATTTTCCAAATTTTTACCATGAACCTATATAACATAAATATGCAAAACAAAAATATGGAGAATATGGTTTAGATGAACATTAAAAAGGATGTATATCCATGTTTTTTAGAGAAAGGAGCATTTGTCTTAAACAGGGAAAAAAACTTTCTGACTTCCAGAGGGACGAAGCACCTTGGACAGACCTGATGGAAATACTCTGACTCAATGTAAATGAGGCTCTTATGGTCCAACACACAACAGTAAACATCTTAAAAGCGCATAGGGGTGGGAACATCTGACTCCAAGAGAGAAAATAAAGTTGGAAAAGCATTAAGTCTAGATCTTAAGCATTATTTCTAAACTACTAGCCATGATGTTTAAGGCTACACATTTCTGAAGTTTACAGAGAGCCTTTAAATGTCAGCATCATTTTTAGCCCAGAGCTCTTTTCTTACACAACATCTAAAAATATCTATTAGTTTGAATTGTCAGCATGTAAAACATTTGCTATGACTTTTTCTCATCATATCAGTCAAATCATGTCAGAGCTGGAAAGAAAAAAAAAAGCCTGGATAATCTGACAATTACTAATATTATTCGATGAGGTTTTCATGGGAACATTTAATAGCAATTTAATAATGCTATTTATAATCATAAGAGCCCAACCAAGCGGTTCCATCTACTTCACATTTCCCCTTAGATGTCCCATAAACACTTTAAAATTACAATGTCCTCAACTAAAGTCATAATCTTCTCCATTGTTGTTTATACTATATGTGTACAAGTATCCATTTAGTTACCTAAACCATGAATTTAAATTATCCTCTAATTTCTATATTTCTGGCCTCAATTACTGTATAAGTATCTAGATGGTTTCTCTAGGCTTGACCACCTCTGATCCATTTCCTAGTCTGCAGATGAAGTGAATACTCTAAAAAGGAAATCAGATTATGTTATTTCTTATTTATAACCCTTTAATGGGTTCAGGTCCAAATGTAAGCTTGGCCTTCAAGGCTTTATCTGATCTCTAGTCTGCTTACATCTGTAGCCTCAATGGTATCTAGCTTCTCAGACACGTCTTCTCAGTTGTCACAGGACTAGCTCATTCTCAACTTTCAGGACCCAGCTTGCATGTTGCCTTATTTTGGGACTCAAGGCTGATTGGGTGCCTCATCCAAGGAGCTTCCCTGGCACCATGATGTAACATTTTATGTAGCAATTTATACAGTTTACTTGTGTATCTCCTCTTAAAACTGTAAGTTCCTGGAGAAGAGAGGTTAGGTCCTGCCCACTATTATATCCTCAGCATTCATCACAGTGTCTGTTACTACCTTCAATTAAAAAAGAATCTTTCCTCTTCTTATGTCATTAACACCAGGGAGAATTGGAACAGAGAAGATAGCCTACCCAGCGTTCAGGCAATACATCCTATTCTTACCCCCCATCTCCTACCTCCACTCTTTATCTCCTTTTTTCACAGCAGAACCCAGATAGTGTCTACATAGCCATCCTCCAAGTGTTTCAGGGGAAGCAACTCCATGCCTGATTTGTCTATGACAATTATTTTTATTTCTTTCTCCATGCCATTGATTTAAGAATGGCCACATGACCAAGTTTTGGCCAAGGAGATTTGAGGAGTAGTTTGAAGACAGCTTCTATGAGAGTTTTCCTTGCTTCTTACAAAGAGATACAGAAAGAGATGTTTCATTTTACTCTTCTTGATATTTTATGATTAAAACTGCTGCAGCCTTCATGTTCCCAAGAAAGAAATCAGCCTGGGAACAAAGCTGACACTTTAGCAATATCTGTGTGGAGCAGTAAAAGGATTTGAGCTTCTTTTGGCATAACTGAGCCATTGGTGATACGACTTGGAGCCTCCCATGCTCCAGACTTCTTACATGGGACAGTAAAATTCCTCATTGTTCATATAAATTTGAATTGAGGATCTCTGTTATTTGTACATAAGAAATGATTCAGAGATCCACTAAGAATTATTATCTTGGTATAAAAGGTAGGCTTTGTTCTATTGAGAAGTGGAACACTGGACTTAATATAATTGTACAACAGTCAGATCTCGAATGGCAAATTATTATTAATGGCAAATGATCATTAATATTGATAAACTGGTATATATCCTATTTATATGTTCTTGTCAGGTATTTGGTGGTTTATGTAGTACCCAAAGGAAAACATGACCTTTGAATTTTGAAAATTTGAGACACAGAGAAACCAGACTTTAAATTTTAAGTTCCTGAAGTCAGTATTAACAGAGTTGAATAAGTCATAACCTGACTATAAAAATTAAATTAAATTTTAAAAGCATTTAAAAAATTATTTTAACATCTCACTATTTTTTTGAGGTTCAGTTCAGTTCAGTTGCTCAGTCGTGTTTGACTCTTTGCGACCCCATGAATTGCAGCACGCCAGGCCTCCCTGTCCATCACCAACTTCTGGAGTTCACTCAAAATCATGTGCATCAAGTCGGTGATGTCATCCAGCCATCTCACCCTCTGTCGTCCCCTTCTCCTCCTGCCCCCAATCCCTCCCAGCATCAGAGTCTATTCCAATGAGTCAGCTCTTCGCCTGAGGTGGCCAAAGTATTGTAGTTTCAGCTTTAGCATCAGTTCTTCCAATGAACACCCAAGACTGATCTCCTTTAGAATGGACTGGTTGGATCTCCTTGCAGTCCAAGGGACCCTCAAGAGTCTTCTCCAACACCACAGTTCAAAAGTATCAATTCTTCGGTGCTCAGCTTTCTTCACAGTCCAACTCTCACATCCATACGTGACCACGAAAACAATAGCCTTGACTAGACAGACCTTTGTTGGCAAAGTAATATCTCTGCTTTTGAATATGCTATCTAGGTTGGTCATAATTTTTCTGCCAAGGAGTAAGCGTATTTTAATTTCATGGCTGCAGTCACCATCTGCAGTGATTTTGGAGCCCCCCAGAAATAAAGTCTGACACTGTTTCTACTGTTTCCCCATCTATTTCCCATGAAGTGATGGGACTGGATGCCATGATCTTAGTTTTCTTTTTTTTTTTAATTTTAATTTTTACTCTATTTTACCCTACAACACTGCACTGGTCCCGCACACACCGACATGAATCCACCATGGGTGCACATGCGCTCCCAAACATGAAGCCCCCTCCCACCTCCCTCCCCACAACACCCCCCCAGGCCATCCCCGTACACCAGCCCCAAGCATGCTGCATCCCGCACCGGACACAGACTGGCGATTCGCCTCCCACATGACAGTACACATGCCTCAATGCCACTCTCCCAAATCACCCCACCCTCTCCCTCCACCCCCCGAGTCCAAAAGTCCGCTCTACACATCGGTGTCTCTTTTGCTGTCTTGCATACAGGGTCATCATTGCCATCTTTCTAAATTCCATATGTATGTGTTAGTATACTGTATTGGTGTTTCTCTCTCTGGCTTACTTCACTCTGTATAACCGGCTCCAGTTTCATCCATCTCATTAGAACTGATTCAAATGTATTCTTTTTAATGGCTGAGTAATACTCCATTGTGTATATGTACCACAGCTTTCTTATCCATTCATCTGCTGGTGGACATCTAGGTTGCTTCCATGTCCTGGCTATTATAAACAGTGCTGCGATGAACATTGGGGTACATGTGTCTCTTTCAATTCTGGTTTCCTTGCTGTGTATGCCCAGCAGTGGGATTGCTGGGTCATAAGGCAATTCTATTTGCAATTTTTAAAGGAATCTCCACACTGTTCTCCATAGTGGCTGTACTAGTTTGCATTCCCACCAACAGTGTAGGAGGATTCCCTTTTCTCCACACCCTCTCCTGCATTTATTGCTTGCAGACTTTTGGATTGCAGACATTCTGACTGGTGTGAAGTGGTACCTCATTGTGGTTTTGATTTGCATTTCTCTAATAATGAGTGATGTTGAGCATCTTTTCATGTGTTTGTTAGCCATCCATATGTCTTCTTTGGAGAAATGTCTATTTAGTTCTTTGGCCCATTTTTTGATTGGGTCGTTTATTTTTCTGGAATTGAGCTGCAGAAGTTGCTTGTATATTTTTGAGATTAGTTGTTTGTCAGTTGCTTCATTTGCTATTATTTTCTCCCATTCCAAAGGCTGTCTTTTCACCTTGCTTATGGTTTCCTTTGTTGTGCAGAAGCTTTTAATTTTAATTAGATCCCATTTGTTTATTTTTGCTTTTATTTCCAGAATTCTGGGGGGTGGATCATAGAGGATCCTGCTGTGATTTATGTCGGAGAGTGTTTTGCCTATGTTCTCCTCTAAGAGTTTTATAGTTTCTGGTCTTACATTTAGATCTTTAATCCATTTTGAGTTTATTTTTGTGTGCGGTGTTAGAAAGTGATCTAGTTTCATTCTTTTACAAGTGGTTGACCAGTTTTCCCAGCACCACATGTTAAAGAGATTGTCTTTACTCCATTGTATATTCTTGCCTCCTTTGTCAAAGATAAGGTGTCCATATGTGTGTGGATTTATCTCTGGGCTTTCTATTTTGTTCCATTGATCTATATGTCTGTCTTTGTGCCAGTACCATACTGTCTTGATGACTGTGGCTTTGTAGTAGAGCCTGAAGTCAGGCAAGTTGATTCCTCCAGTTCCATTCTTCTTTCTCAAGATTGCTTTGGCTATTCGAGGTTTTTTGTATTTCCATACAAATCTTGAAATTATTTGTTCTAGTTCTGTGAAAAATGTGGCTGGTAGCTTGATAGGGATTGCATTGAATTTGTAAATTGCTTTGGGTAGTATACTCTTTTTCACCGTATTGATTCTTCCGATCCATGAACATGGTATATTTCTCCATCTGTTAGTGTCCTCTTTGATTTCTTTCATCAGTGTTTTATAGTTTTCTATATATAGGTCTTTAGTTTCTTTAGGTAGATATATTCCTAAGTATTTTATTCTTTTCATTGCAATGGTGAATGGAATTGTTTCCTTAATTTCTTTTTCTACTTTCTCATTATTAGTGTATAGGAATGCAAGGGATTTCTGTGTGTTGATTTTATATCCTGCAACTTTACTATATTCATTGATTAGCTCTAGTAATTTTCTGGTGGAGTCTTTAGGATTTCCTATGTAGAGGATCATGTCATCTGCAAACAGTGAGAGTTTTACTTCTTCTTTTCCAATTTGGATTCCTTTTATTTCTTTTTCTGCTCTGATTGCTGTGGCCAAAACTTCCAGAACTATGTTGAATAGTAGCTGTGAAAGTGGACACCCTTGTCTTGTTCCTGACTTTAGGGGAAATGCTTTCAATTTTTCACCATTGAGGATAATGTTTGCTGTGGGTTTGTCATATATAGCATTTATTATGTTGAGGTATGTTCCTTCTATTCCTGCTTTCTGAAGAGTTTTTATCACAAATGGATGTTAAATTTTGTCAAAGGCCTTCTCTGCATCTATTGAGATAATCATATGGCTTTTATTTTTCAATTTGTTAATGTGGTGAATTACATTGATTGATTTGCAGATATTGAAGCATCCTTGCATCCTTGGGATAAAGCCTACTTGGTCATGGTGTATGATCTTTTTAATGTGTTGTTGGATTCTGATTGCTAGAATTTTGTTGAGGATGTTTGCATCTATGTTCATCAGTGATATTGGCCTGTAGTTTTCTTTTTTTGTAGTATCTTTGTCAGGTTTTGGTATTAGGGTGATGGTGGCCTCATAGAATGAGTTTGGAAATTCCTCTGCAACTTTCTGGCAGAGTTTGAGTAGGATAGGTGTTAGCTCTTCTCGAAATTTTTGGTAGAATTCAGCTGTGAAGCCATCTGGACCTGGGCTTTTGTTTGCTGGAAGATTTCTGATTACAGTTTCAATTTCCGTGCTTGTGATGGGTCTGTTAAGATTTTCTATTTCTTCCTGGTTCAGTTTTGGAAAGTTGTACTTTTCTAAGAATTTGTCCATTTCTTCCATGTTGTCCATTTTATTGGCATATAATTGCTGATAGTAGTCTCTTATGATCCTTTGTATTTCTGTGTTGTCTGTTGTGATCTCTCCATTTTCATTTCTAATTTTATTGATTTGATTTTTCTCCCTTTGTTCTTGATGAGTCTGGCTAATGGTTTGTCAATTTTATTTATCCTTTCAAAGAACCAGCTTTTTGCTTTGTTGATTTTTGCTATGGTCTCTTTTGTTTCTTTTGCACTTATTTCTGCCCTAATTTTTAAGATTTCTTTCCTTCTAGTAACTCTGGGGTTCTGCATTTCTTCCTTTTCTAGTTGCTTTAGGTGTAGAGTTAGGTTATTTATTTGACTTTTTTCTTGTTTCTTGAGGTATGCCTGTATTGCTATGTTTCCACTGTTTCCACTGTTTCCCCATCTATTTCCCATGAAGTGATGGGACTGGATGCCATGATCTTAGTTTTCTGAATGTTGAAATCTTTAAGTCAACTTTTTCCCTCTCCTCTTTCACTTTCATCAAGAGTCTTTTAGTTCCTCTTCACTTTCTGCCATAAGGGTGGTGTCATCTGCATATCTGAGGTTATTGATATTTCTCCCGGCAATCTTGATTCCAGCTTGTGCTTCTTCCAACCCAGCGTTTCTCGTGATATACTCAGCATAGAAGTTAAATAAGGCAGGGTGACAATACACAGCCTTGACATACTCCTTTTCCTATTTGGAACCAGTCTGTTGTTCCATGTCCAGTTCTAACTGTTGCTTCCTGACCTGCATATAGGTTTCTCAGGAGGCAGGTCAGGTGGTCTGGTATTCCCATCTCTTTCAGAATTTTCCAGTTTATGTGAGATCAGCCCTGAGATTTCTTTGGAAAGAATGATGCTAAAGCTGAAACTCCAGTACCTTGGCCACCTCATGCGAAGAGTTGACTCATTGGAAAAGACTCTGATGCTGGGAAGGGATTGGGGGCAGGAGAGAAGGGGACGGCCAAGATGAGATGGGTGATGGCATCACAGACTCGATGGATGTGAGTCTGAGTGAACTCTGGGAGATGGTGATGGACAGGGAGGCCTGGCGTGCTGCAATTCATGGGTCGCAAAGAGTTGGACATGACTGAGCGACTGAACTGAACTGAACTAAATTGAACACAGTCAAAGGCTTTGGCATAGTCAATAAAGTAGAAATAGATGTTTTTTCTGGAACTCTCTTCCTTTTTCAATGAGAGATAGATATAAAATCTCCTCGATGCCAAAAAATTGTAGGAAATTGGGAAATACCAACATTGTAAAAGAGAAAGTAAAAAGTAACATAAATTTATTATACGCAGCTAACTAATTTTATTCTTTGATATATTCCTTTAAGTGTGTTTAAAAATCAAGTATGTAAATATAAATGAATATATGTTTATTCTTTATATCTACTCATATATGAAAATATGAATGAATTACATAGAATTGAATCATGAACATTATACACTAAATAGTTTTATAAGCACTTTTCGTGCAATTATTTGTCAAATTTATATGTTCATTTTTTATGATCTTAAAAAGTTTTTTATTTATTTATTTAGTTTTTGGCTGCGCTGGGGTGTTTGTTGCTTAGAGGTCTTTCTCTAGTTGCCGCAAGTGGGCTACTTTTCGTTCAGGTGTGCATGGGCTTCTCACTGGAACGGCTTCTCTGTTTGCAGCGCACAAGCTCCAGGCATATGGGCTTCCGTGGTTGCAGCTTGTAAGCTCTAGAGTGTGGGCTTGGTAGTTGCAGCACATGGGCTTAGTTGCTCTAAGGCATCTGGAATCTTCCTGGACCAGGATTGAACCTGTGTCCCCTGCACTTGCAGGCAGTCTCATCCACTGTGTCATCAGGGAAGTCCAAAATTATGTTTTTAAATGGTTGTATAATAGTGCATCACCTAGATATATATGCCATCATTTGGTTAATCACTGTCTTTGGTTTGCCATTGCAAGGGTTTCTTAAGATTTTTAAGAAAGTATGAAAACCAATAATTTGGGTATAAAACTTGGTTTATATCCTTAGGGTAAATTCTAATTTATACTGATCTGTTTTGGGGCATCTGTTTTGTTTCATTGATTTTTCTTCAGGCTCACTTTAAAAAATTATTTTAGTTTATAGTATATGCTAGTTTCTAATAGAGCAATTACCCCAAAGAGATCTTCTTTTAAATATATTTCTTACCTCTCATGATTTTTTCTTCTAGATAATTTCTTTAAAAATTGGTAACGCAACTTTTCTGGTGTCCAGTGTCTAAGACTCCATGCTCCCAATGCAGGGGCAGGTTTGATCCTGATCAGGATCTTCGATCCCACAACTCAAAGTTTGCCTGCTACAACTAAAAAAAAATTAGATGCCACATGCTGCAAACAAAGATCAAAATCTGCGTGCTGTAACTAAGACCTGGCATGGCCAATAAATAAATATTTTAAAAAAAGTGGCCAAAAGTCCAAAAGAATCTAACTGAATTTTGATTAAATTGTATTAGAACTATATGTTGACTTGGAGATCAACACAACATCTCCACAATATTGAATCTTCTTATTTCATTTTCCCATACATCTCTCCATTTATTCAAGCTCTCTTTTTATATCTTTCAGAAATAAAGATGTTTGAAAGTTTTCCCCCCTGCTTACTACTTTTAAGCATTTTTCTTCAAATG
>NW_017189797.1:0-29179 GCF_001704415.2 Capra hircus | reverse complement strand
TGTCCATCACCAATTCGGGAATTCACTCAAACTCATGTCCATCGAGTCGGTGATGCCATCAAGCCATCTCATTCTCTGTCGTCAGTCCTCCAGCATCAGGGTCTTTTCCAGTGAGTCGACTCTTCACATGATGAAAGGTGGCAAGTATTCAAACATCAGTCCTTCCAATGAACACCCAGGACTGATCTCATTAGGATGGACTGGTTGGACCTCCTTGCAGTCCAAGGGACTCTCAAGAGTTCTCTCATTATGTGGGTGGAAATAGGGGCTGCTTCTTGGACCCTGTAGATCAAGGTATGGAAAGGATTGGTCTGAGGTTTCTGCCATCATGTGTTTCTAGACTAAATCAGTCCAGTTCAGTCACTCAGTTGTGTCTGACTCTTTGCAACTCCATGGACTGCAGCACACCAGGCTTTCCCATCCTTCACCAACTCCCAGAGCTTGACTAACCTCATGTCTATCAAGTCAATGATGCCATCCTACCATCTCATCCTCTGTTATCCTTATCCTTCTGCCTCCAATCTTTCCCAGCATCAGGGTTTTCTCCAGTCAGTTCTTTTCATCTGCTGGCCAAAGTATTGGAGCTTCAGCTTCATCATCAGTCCTTCCAATGAATATTCAGGACTGATTTCCTTTAGGATTGACTGGTTTGATCTCCTTGCATTTCAAGGGACTCTTAAGAGTCTTCTCCAACACCACAGTTCAAAAGCAACAATTTTTCGGTGCTCAGCTTTCTTTATAGTCCAACTCTCACGTCCATACATGATGACTGAAAAAATCATAGTTTTCACTAGTGGAATTTTGTTGGCAAAATAATGTCTCTGCTTTTTGATATGTTGTCTAGGTAGGTCATAACTTTTTTCTAAAGAACTAGTGTCTTCTTATTTCATGGCTGCAGTCACCATCTGCAGTGATTTTTGGAGCCCCCAAATAAAAGCTCTCACTGTTTCCATTGTTTCACCATCTGTTTGCTATGAAGTGATGGAACTGGATGCCATGACCTTAGTTCTCTGAATGTTGATTTATATATATATATATATATATATATTTTAATCAATTTATTTTTTTAATTTTAAAATCTTTAATTCTTACATGCGTTCCCAAACATGAATGTTGATTTTTAAGCCAACTTTTCCCACTCCCCTCTTTCACTTTCATTAGGAGACTCTTTAGTTCTTCTTCACTTTCTGCCATAAGGGTGGTGCCATCTGCATATTTGAGGTTGTTGATATTTCTGCTGACAATATTGATTCCAGCTTGTGCTTCATCTGGCCTGGAATTTTGCATGATGTACTCTGCATATAAGTTAAGTAAGCAGGTGACAGTATACAGATTTATGTGCTCCTTTCCTGATTTGGTACCAGTTTGTTCTTCCATGTCTGACTCTAACTGTGGCTTCTTGACCTGCATACAGATTCCTCAAGAGGCAGGTCAGGCGTTACCATCTATTTAATTTCCACAGTTTGCTGTGATCCACACAGTCAAAGGCTTTGGTGTAGTCAATAAAACAGAAGTGGATTTTTTTGTGGAACTCTCTTGCTTTCTGATGATCCAGTGGATGTTGGCAATTTGATCTCTGGTTTCTCTGCCTTTTCTGAATCCACTTTGAACATCAGGAATCTCATGGGTCACGTAATGTTGAAGCCTAGCTTGGAGAAGTTTGAGCATTACTTTGCTAGTGTGTGAGATGAATGCAATTGTATGGTAGTTGTGACATTCTTTGGGATTGCCTTTCTTTGGGATTGCAATGAAAATTGATTTTTTGCAGACCTTTGTTTACTGCTGAATTTGCTGGCATATTGAGTGCAGCACTTAAAGAGCATCATCTTTAGGATTTGAAATAGCTCAACTGGAATACCATCACCTCCACTAGCTTTGTTCACAGTGATGCTTCCTAAGGCCTACTTGACTTTGTATTTTAGGATGTCTGGCTCTAGGTGAGTGATCACACCTTTGTGGTTATCTGGGTCATGAAGATATTTTTGTATAGTTTTTCTGTGTATTCTGGCCACCTCTTCTTAATATCTTCTGCTTCTGTTAGGTCCATACCATTTTTGTTCTTTATAGTGCCCATCATTGCATGAAATGCCCTTGATATCTCTAATTTTCTTGAAAAGATCTCCAGTCTTTCCCATTCTATTGTTTCCCTCTATTTCTTTGCACTGATCACTGAGGAAGGCTTTCTTATCTGTCCTTGCTGTTCTTTGGAACACTGCATTCAAATCGTTTTTTCTTTCCTTTTCTCCTTTGCCTTTAGCATCTCTTCTTTTCTCAGCTATTTGTAAGGCCTCTTGAGGCAAACATTTTGCCTTTTTTATGTTTCTTTCTATTGGGGATGATTTTGATCCCTTCCTCCTGTATAAAGTCAGGAACCACTGTCCATAGTTGTTCAGGCATTCTGTCTTATCAGTTCCTTGAATCTATTTGTCTCTTCCACTCTAAATGTAAGGGATTTGATTTAGGTCGTGCCTGAATGTCTAGTAGTTTTCACATCTTTCTTCAATTTAAGTAAGAATTTGGCAACAAGGAGTTCATGATCTGAGCCACAGTCAGCTCCCAGTCTTGTTTTTTCTGACTGTATAGAGCTTCTCCATTTTTGGCTGCGAAGAATATAATCAATTTGATTTTGGTATTGTCCATGTGTAGAGTTTTCCATGGACATTTGGTGATGTCCATGTGTAGAGTTTTCACTTGTGTTGTTGGAAGGAGGTGTTTGCTGGACCAGTGTGTTCTCTTGGCAAAACTCTGTTACTCTTTGCCCTGCTTCATTTTGTACTCTTAACTCCAAACTTACCTACCAGTCCAGATATCTCAACCTCCCACTTTTGCATTCCAGTCCAATATAATGAAAAAGACAGCTTTTTGCTTGCTAGTTCTAGAAGTCCTTGTATGTCTTCAGAAAACCATTCCACTTCAGCTTCTTCAACATTACTGTTCAGGGCATAGACCTGGATTACCGTGCTTCTCAATGGTTTGGCTTGCAAATGAGCAGCAATCATTCTGTCATTCTTGAGATTGCATGTAGGCACTGCATTTCAGACTGTTTTGTTGGTTATCATGGCTACTCCATTTCTTCTTAGGGATTCTTGCTCACAGTCGTAGATATACTGGTCATCTGAGTCAAATTCACCCATTTAAGTCCATTTTAGTTGGCTGATTTTTAAAATGCCGATGTTCACTCTTGCCATCTCCTGTTTGACCACTTCCAATTTGCCTTGATTCACGGACCTAACATTCCAGGTCCCTATGCAATAGTGCTCTTTACAGCATCAGACTTTACTTCCATCACCAGTCACACCCACAACTGGATGTTGTTTTGCTTTATCTTCATCTCTTCATTCTTTCTGGAATTATTTCTCCACTGATCTCCTGCATATTGGGCACCTCCCCACCTGAGGAGTTCATATGTCAGTGTCCTATCTTTTTGCCTTTTCATACTGTTCATGGGGTTCTCAAGGCAAGAATAATGAAGTGGTTTGGCATTCCTTTTTCCAGTGGCCCACATTTTGTCAGAATACTCCGCCATGACCCGTCCAACTTGAAGGTCCTATATGGCATGGCTCAGAGTTTCATGGAGTTATACAAGGCTCTTATCCGTGTGATCAGATTGGTTAGTTTTCTGTGATTGTGGTTTTCATTCTGTCTGCCCTCTAATGGATGAGGATAACAGGCTTATGGAAGCTTCCTGATGAGACAGACTGACTCAGGATTAAACTGGGTCTTGGTCTGATGGAAGGGGCCATGCTCAGTAAATCTTTAGTTCAATTTTCTGTTGGTGGGTGGGGTTGTGTTCCCTCCCTGTTTTTTGACCTGTGGCCAAACAGTGGTGGAGGTAAGGAGCATACTGGTGGCCTCCTTCAAAAGGTCTTCTGCATGCACTGCTGCACTCAATGCCCCCAAACCTGCAGCAGGCCACCACTAGCCATGCCTCTGCTGAAGACTCCTGGACACTGATGGGCAAGTCTGGGTCAGCCTCTTGTGGGGTCACTGGTTCTTTCTCCTGGGTTCTTTTGTGCACAAGGTTTGTTTGTGCACTCTTAAGAGTCTGTTTCTGCTGTCTTGTGTAGGTTCTGGCAGCTCTGGGGTGGAGTTAATTGCCGCCTCCTCCAAGAGGGCTTATGCAATACCGGTCTACTGCACCCAGAGCCCCTGCACCTGTCGCAGTGCACTGCTCACCCATACTTCTGCAGGAGACACTCAGACATAATTCTGGCTTAGTCTCTTTTGGGTCTCTGGGTCCTGGTGCACACAAGAAGTTAGTGTGCACACTTAGTGTAGTATTTCTAGACTAATTCAATATTGTGAAAACTATTTGTATCTTGCTAGGCTACTCTTTTCTGGGCGTTTTCTTAAAGAGATCAACTGCTTCGTGAGACTTTTTTTCTTTCTGAACTTGTATTATTTCTGGGTTGCTGTCTCAGTGGCCCATTCAGGGAACATAGAAGGCAAAATGACACCCCCAAGGACTCTCTTCAGTGTAACTCTTTGAATCCCAAGGTCCCTAAGCAGATTGACTTACTACTTGTATCACAGTCACCTGTGTTGGTTTTTATAATATGTTCAGGGCCTTTATTTGGCAGAAGGAATACTTAGCAGATGCTGTAAGCACAAATATTTTCACCTCATCTTGTCCAGAAATGGAAGCCAAAGTTTCCTTTCACAGGCACTGCCACATGTTGTATAAAAGGGTAATTTTTTTTTTTTTAATCTTAGCTATCCGTCTTCCCAGCATATACTCTGAAAGGAAACATGTTTGAACATCAGGACACTGCAAAGCAGACATATTCGTTAAAGTACTATATGTGCTTCCATGGTAGTAAAATAAGGTCTTAAAATGTGTGTTTCTGATTAAGTGATTAAAATTCCTTCTATAAAACATTTCTGTTATCAGAAATCTTAAGTTTTGATATGACATATTTGGCTGCATTTTTATTTTATTTGTTTAAAACTGTAGGAGTTGTCTTTGAATAAAGCAAAAGCCATTATTTTTTAGACTCTAAAGGAAAATGTGGGCCTCCTCCACCAATAGACAATGGAGACATTACCTCACTCCTGCAATCAGTATATCCTCCAGGAATGATTGTTGAGTACCGGTGTCAGGCCTACTATGAACTTCAGGGAAATAGAAACGTAGTATGTCGGAATGGAGAGTGGTCAGAACCACCAAAATGCTTAGGTAAATGCTTTAAACTTCTCTTGGATCCTGGGATAGTCCTTGTACACAGCATAATGTTTAACTGTTTATAATAGAGTTTTTATGGATTAAATAACAACCAGTTAATGCTTGCACACCAAGGTTTAATATCTGTATATAGAAATAAAGTTAGAAAACTTCATGTTCAAGCAACAGTGGCTCCTTTATGAAAGCTCTTCGTATGATAACTGACATTATGAATCTTATAACACTTAATGATTACACTAAACAAAGTATCTCATGCTTATAACATTCATTTTTTAGCTATGATGAAACCTACATTATACATTTCAAGTGTATTGGTTTGGAAAAGGTTTGAGGAAGAATTTTTGGATCAAAGTTCTTGAAACCCTGAAATTCTGTAGAAAATATTTGCATATTACTCAAAGGTTTACGATTATTTTCTTTAATTTTAGAGGCATGTGTAATTTCAGAAGAAACAATGAGAAAACATCACATACAGTTAAAATGGAAACACGATAAAAAACTTTACTCCAAAACAGAGGATACTATTGAATTTACGTGTCGATATGGTTATCGTCCACGGACAGCACTACATACATTTCGAACAACTTGTCGGGAAGGAAAGGTG
The DNA here is from genome assembly GCF_001704415.2 of Capra hircus. Classification (NCBI taxonomy): domain Eukaryota; kingdom Metazoa; phylum Chordata; class Mammalia; order Artiodactyla; family Bovidae; genus Capra; species Capra hircus. The sequence goes on along the minus strand of NW_017189797.1, from coordinate 23,393 downwards.
GTGTATCCTCAATGTGGATAGACTCAATGCAGTTGTAAAACTGAAATATGTACATGTATTCAGATTTTTCCTTATTAATTCAATTTTGTTTATTTTATCAATATTTTTTAACTCATCTTGAATCATAAATCAGATTTGTGTTAAATATTATGGGGACAGTGTAATTGAGAGATGGGTCCAATGAATCACTTCCTAAAAGTACCTCATTAAACTTGGCAAATCAAAATGTTATGTGTCCTGTTCATGAAACATTTACAGCAAGAAATGAGATTCAATCACTTCCATGCCTCCTTCCATCCATCAGTTTCCTAACTTTCTTAAAGCTTTCTCCATTACTTCTGAGGGTTTCTGAAACTCTGTTTTAGAAGACATGGGAAAAAAGTGTGGAATGAAATGGAAAACATTCAACATATTGATAATATCACTTATCAAACATAAACAACCTAGATGTCCATCAGCAGATGAATGGATAAGAAAGCTGTGGTACATATACACAATGGAGTATTACTCAGCCGTTAAAAAGAATTCATTTGAATCAGTTCTGATGAGATGGATGAAACTGGAGCCGATTATACAGAGTGAAGTAAGCCAGAAAGAAAAACACCAATACAGTATACTAACACATATATATGGAATTTAGGAAGATGGCAATGACGACCCTGTATGCAAGACAGGGAAAGAGACACAGATGTGTATAATGGACTTTTGGACTCAGAGGGAGAGGGAGAGGATGGGATGATTTGGGAGAATGACATTCTAACATGTATACTATCATGTAAGAATTGAATTGCCAGTCTATGTCTGATGCAGGATACAGCATGCTTGGAGCTGGTGCATGGGGATGACCCAGAGAGATGTTATGGGGAGGGAGGTGGGAGGGGGGTTCATGTTTGGGGACGCATGTAAGAATTAAAGATTTTAAAATTAAAAAAAAATAAAAATAAAAAATAAAACATTTTAAATCTTAAAAAAAAAGCAAACTATGTCATACTTATGTCAGCAATTAAATATAAGTAGTTTATCTTACTTTTGCTCATCAGTAGATGAATAAACCAAAAATGATGAAATACATAATATTTTCAGTTCAGTTCAGTCACACAGTCGTTTCCGACTCTTTGCGACCCCATGCACTGCAGCATTCCAGGCCTCCCTGTCCATCAGCAACTCCCGGAGCTTACTCAAACTCATGTCCATTGAGTCAGTGATGCCATCCAACCATCTCATCCTCTGTCGTCCCCTTCTCCTCCCTCCTTCAATCTTTCCCTGGATGAGGGTCTTTTGAAAGGAGTCAGCTCTTCACATCAGGTGGCCAGTATATTGGAGTTTCAGCTTCAGCATTAGTCCTCCCAGTGAACATTCAGGACTGATTTCCTTTAGGCTGGACTGGTTGGATCTCTTAATATTTTACAAGATGCTTATCAAAGTGCACATAATTCAAATAAAGAACAATGACAATCACATTGCATAACTACTATAACATGGCATATAGTGATTTAAAAATTCAACATTAAATATACACACACACATAAAGACACTCTGCTTTAAACACTGAATAACTTTTATAGAAAAATACTGGCAAGAAATGTAAGAAACTATTTAGTATAGCTAGAGTTGAATTCACAGATAATCAGTGTAAAAGGTGTTTTACTTCTTTTTACTTACATGAATTCTTGAATTTTTCTGTCTTCAGTGTATATCAACTTTGAACCTCAAAATAGTTTCTAAAATAAATATGCAAAGTGACACAACAGGAGCTTTAGAGATCAATTTGGTAATAAACTCCAGGTCTAGTAACGTTTTCCTGATTTTGCTGGTACAGAGCATTTTAGAAACATTCACCACCAGTCTGAAAGGTGATTTTTCTGTTCATACATTTTAAACAGCATATTAAGCTTAAATCAGTTAACTATAAACATTTTAAATTTCTAAATATCATAAAATTTTATTATTAAAATAGATTTAAATAATCAAGCTAGAATATTTAAGGTGATATCTTATTACTTTGTACTGCATCAAGTCAAGTGACCTTGTTAGTCTAAGAAGCATGGCCATCAGCATTGGTGCTAATTGATTTAAATCTGAATTGCTGGTAATGGCTGGTTTTCTCACCCTTTAATGAAATTGTTAAAGTTGACAAATTATCTTTGCTATAAATGTTAACATTTTTGCAGATATTATTTCTCCAAATATTTCATCTAATGGTTGTAGAATCTATTTATGACCCAAGGCTGCAAACAATTATTTCACTGTTGTCTAGAAAATGGTGATTTTTAAAGATCAGTTCTATCATTTTTCTGCATTTATTGTCATTCTGTGTAAAGATGAGTGTTAATTTGCAGACTCTGTTCATGATCAACTTTCACCTAAAAGTTTTAGCAAATCTTTGAAATAATTTGTTTTTAAATAATTTGTGGTTGACATATAGTTGATTTACAAGTTTCAGGTGTATAATACAGAGATCCACAATTTTTAAAGATTATACTGTTTTTAGAGTTATTGTAAAATATTGGTTATGCTTCCTGTGTTGCATCGTATGTCCTTGGAGATTCTTCATTTTACATAATACCTCTTAATCAAATACGGCTATTGTCCCTCCCTGCTTCCTTTTCCCCACTGGCGACCACTTGCTTATTATCTGTATTTGTGAATCTGTTGCTGTTTTGTTATATTCATTCATTTTTAAAATTTTTTTTAAAATATGAACTTATTTATTTAAATAGGAAGCTGATTACTTTACAGTGTTGGTTTTGCCATACATCAACACGAATCTGCCACGGGAGCACACATGTTCCCCATCCTGAACCAGCTCCCACCTCCCTCCCCATATCATCCATCCCTCTAGGTCATCCCAGTGCACCAGCCCCAAGCATCCTGTATCCTGCATCGAATCTGGACTGGTGATTCGTTTCATATATGATATTATACATGTTTCAGTGCCATTCTCCCAAATCATCCCACCCTCTCCCTCTCCCACAGAGTCCAAACGACTGTTCTATACATCTGTGTCTCTTTTGCTGCCTCGCATACAGGGTTATCGTTACCATCTTTCTAAATTCCATATATATGTGCTAGTATACTGTATTGGTGTTTTTCTTTCTGGCTTTCACTCTGTATAATCAGCTCCAGTTTCATCCACCTCATTAAAACTGATTCAAATGTATTCTTTTTAGTGGCTGAGTAATACTCCATTGTGTATATGTACCACGGGTTTCTTATCCATTCATCTGCTGATGGGCATCTAGGTTGCTTCCATGTCCTGGCTATTATAAACAGTGCTGTGATGAACATTGGGATACACGTGTCACCTTCAATTACCTTTTCTTTTAAGTCCACATATAGGTGATATCATATGGTACTTGTATTTCTCTGTATGAGAAATTTCACAAAGAATAATACCTTCCAAGTCTAATCACGTTGTATAAAATGACAAAAATTCATTCTTTTTTATAGTTACTTTAGCCCCTTGTGTAAATACATACATATACATATATGTATATGTATGTGTATATATATATATATATACACACATAATTAGTGGTTTTAATTAAATATACCATAAAGACAAGAAAAGCATCATATCTTTTATCAGTGTAGTCCTGGTTATTGAAGGTAAGCTAGGGAATAGGAGATTAAAATTTGATTCATATTCATCCATATTTATATGCTTACACTGAGTAAGGAATATTAATTTCCAAGCTGTGATGGACTTTGACTAAGCATATTTGAGGGTTTTGTTTTTAAAGAAGTCAAAATAATGCTGTGGAGTCTAGCTTATTTTGCACGCATCTGGTGTGCAGGTGTGGGAGGTGAAACAGTGGAATTGTTTTACAGTTGTCCCAGTATTTCAGAAGGCCACTTATACATAAAATCTGTTACAATTTTCTTTTTAGTCTTTTCTTAATTGTACTAAGATATCTAATCTTTTTGGAAAACATAGGACACAAAATATATATCTATAAATATGTACCGCTAGGAGATAAATGAAAGCATCATCACTTGAGGTACTAGAGAACAGATCATGATCTGGCACCTTAAATAAGTACTAGAGAGGAGAATCTAGACATATTTTGTAAGTCTGCAATGTGAAACACCAGGGGAAAAAGGATTACATACAAGATGCAAGTCTGGGAAAAATAATGAAGAGTGAGTCTAAGGAAGTAACCTGGACAGTAAGAACACAAATTGTTTTTTCAGTTTCAGTGAAAGGTTATGATTTTCTAAGCTAAAAATGAGTATGTACTATGCATGGATCATTACATGCAAATATGAGAATCGTGAACAAATCTCAGACTTATTATTTTTATTTTAAAAACAATTTTTATTGGAGCATAGTTGATTTATAATGTGTAGTATCAGATGCCTTGCAAAGTGACTCAGTTAAAGATACACACGTTTTAAAGATTCTTTTACCATATAGGCTGTAACAGAGTATGGAGTAGAGTTCCCTGTCTTACATGGTAGGTCCTTATTAGTCATCTAGTTTATATATAGTAGTCTGTATATGTCAAACTTCTTTTTTTTTTAATTAAAGAATTATGAACAGATCCTACACACAGTCAATTCTCTTTGGGAGAAGTGGCCTTATACACATACTAAGATGCAAATGATAAATTATACAGCCCAAGTCTAACGTCTGGAAGGAAATTTAGGTTTACACTAATGCCTTATGAGAAATCAACCTTTTAAATCCATCAAGGATAACTAAGTCTAAGATCTTTTATTAATTATGAAAATATATTGAATAAAATAAAATGTTTTCAAAATCACTCTTAAAAGTAATTATTTTTAATGGAGGAATTGAGTTGCACAGAGTTGAAGAAACTTTGACCCATGTATACAGTTGCATAAGCATCGTCCAGTCAAAATACAGGCCGTTGTGCATTCAGCCATGTCTGACTGTGAGACCCTATGGACTGTAGGCTGCCAGGCTCCGGGATCGATGGGACTCTCTAGGCAAGAATACTGCAGTGGGTTGCCATTTCCTCCTCCTGGCGATCTTCCCCACTCAGAGATCAAACCTACGCTCTTACATATCTTGCATTGGCCAGCAGGTTCTGTACCAGTAGCACCATCTGTTCAATAACCCCAGAAGAATCTTCTGCAGGCAATCCTCTTCATCAAACCCTAACCTCTGAGAACCATTAATTTGGCTTCTGTGGCTGTAGTTCTGCCTTTTCTGAAAAGAACAGCCACAACCTGGGAATAATCTAAGTGTCACAAAATGATCGCATCTTAATTTGATTACAGCTGTTAGACATCTAATTGCAAATAAAGTAAGACTTTTAGGTCTTGGCTGTAAGGATTCCAAAAACTCTTTGAGGACACTGTTTGACACATAACAGTACACACTGCAGCTTTTCAGCTTCCTGTCTTTCCCAGCTTCCTGTCTTTCCCAAGTGTCAAATATATTCACTCAATCCCAACATCTCCCAAAGTTTTCACCCTTTTCAGTATTAAATCTAAGGCCCACATTTTATTAAATGTCTTCCAAATAAGCTATGGGTGAGACGCAGTTTCTTGTCCATCCTTGGGAAAAATTCCTATTCACGTGTGACCCTATGAACCAGAAAACAAGAAATGTGCTTCAAAAGTACAATGTTAATACATACATAGAATAGACATTACCATTCAAAAATGGAGAAGGAGAAAGAGGAAAAAAAAATGAGTCTCAAGTCTTAAAACCCATGAGGAGAAATCTCATTAGATTCCAATTGAGAGAACACATCTCTATGAAAAATAAAAAATAAAAAAAGTGAACGGGGGACAGCCACAGCTTTTCAACCCACCAGAGAAGTGAGCCTACTTTCTCAGCTGAAAGAAGCCTTGTTATCAAGGCTCTTATCTTTGGAGGTATTCTTCCTTTATGTATATGATGCCTGCTCCTTTCAGTCCATGCTGAATGCATTTCTGCTAATATAGAGTTGTCAAAAACCTTTTCAGTCTCTCGTGCTTTAATATGTATAAGTTCTTAGCCATGTGGATAAAACACAGATCATCCCTGGATAACAGCATCTCTGTTTCTGTCTTGTTCTGTGCCGTGCTAAGTCGCTTCAGTCGTGTCCAACTCTCTGTGACCCCAGGAACAGTAGCCTGACCAGGTCCTCTGTCCATGGGATGCTCTAAGCAACAATACTAGAGTGGGTTGTGATTTCTTTCCCCAGGGGATTTTCTCAACCCAGGAACCAAATGCCTATCTTTAAGTCTCCTGCATTGTCATGCAGGTTCTTTACCACTAGCTCCACTGAGAAATTTTGAATTATCTCCCACTGACTTCTTAATGACTGGTGATTCATTCTTCCATTTACAACTCATCTCATGTATTGTATGCAAGCAGCGAGAAGAAATTAGATGAATCTTCCATAATTGGGTTGGCAGTCTCCTGAACTACATATCCAAGTTCACCTTAGATATTTTGTATAGTGGTTAATTTGGTATCAACTTGGCCAAGTCATAGTACTCAGTAGCTTGGTCAAACCAGTTTGGCTGTTTCTCTGAAGGTATCTTAAAAATGTGATTAAAATTTAATCACAGACTTTGAATAAAGTAAATTACCATTCATAACATGGGTGTACTTCATCCATTCTGTTGAAAGTTTTAAGAGAAAACACTGAACTCCTTCCAGGAAAAAGGAACTCTGTCTCTCAAGGCTTCCAAAGTAAAAACTGCAACACTCACCCTTCCTGAATTTTCCAGACTGCCACCTACCATGCATCACAATCACATGAGCCAGATCCTTAAAACAAATCTCAATCTGTGTGTGTGTGTGTGTGTGTGTGTGTGTGTGTGGTGGGAAGATTGGGAACTGTGTATTTTCTGCTCATATTTGCTATGAACCTAAACCTGCTTTAAAACATAGAGTTCATATTCTAATGCAGTAATTTGAAGAATTATGTGTGTGATTTCTTAATCCATTCTCCACTATATTCTTCTTTATTTTAGAGTTAGGAAATCGCAGTTTGTATCTGGAGATATGACTTGCTAGTGAGGATTACGTTTCTATTTTCCCTTGAAGTTTGTATCCCCAGGAATGTTTAGTGGTAAGATAATTGCCTATGAAGATATCAAATTAAGAAAAACTAAGTTTTCGTAACGACTGAATACTTATCTATACTACATTTCAAGATATTGTATAATTAATATGTGCGATCTTCACAAAGGGCCTTATTACTGGGTATGGTGGTAGTTTAATTGCTAAGTCATGTCTGACTCTTGTGACTCTATGGACTGTAGAATGCCAAGCCCTTCTGTCCATGGGATTCTCCAGGCAAGAATACTGGAGTGGGTTGCCATTTCCTTCTCCAGGAGATTCATAACTCATGAACTGAACCTGGATCTCCTGCACTGCAGGCAGATTCTTTACTAATGAGCTATGAGGGAAGACCATAGAAAGGAAGCTCATATGCTGAGTATATGATTGTAGATATTTCACAGATGAGATGGAAGCCACACAACACATAGTATGTCACTGAAGACCTCACATCTGTCCCATTGTTATGACACAACTAAATGCTTATTAGTCTGTCTCTAAATACTGTGCTATTTACAAAAATGTTATGCTACTTCTTAAATGCACAGGATATTTTATATAGAATTCTACACAATTTTATATAATACAGCAATACATAAAAAGAAGTAGAAAAAAAATGGCAGAGGAGTAAGATGGGGAGGTTTCCAGCTTCCCCACAAATACACCAAAAACTCATCAAGATATTGAACGATGCTTACAAAGCAGCCTCTAAGAGACAGCAGAAGAACCCAGGCCTCCATGGTGGCAAGCTAAGCTCACTGGAATGAAGTGGGACAAAAGATAAGACATAAAAAATGAAAGGAAGAGATGGAGAATTTCAGGATGGGAGATTGTGCCTGAGACGGAAAAACTGAGGTTGGAGCATTGAGTCCAAGATCCAAGACTGCTAGAGAACTCCTAACTGCACCCCCCCTTCCCATGGAAATTAAGGAAATTAATTACTGAGAAAATCCATGAAGGCCTAGAACTGTAAACAGAGCCTGTTATCACTGGGCTGCCAATGGCATAGTCTGCAGGACACCTTGCCCAATCAAGTGGCAAGGCAAAAGCACAAAAACAATATCACCCGCAGGATTCCCACAGACACTCCAAATTATACCACCTCACACAGCCTTCTCCATCAGGAAAGAAAATAAATAAATAAAACAACTCACTTCCTCCACTACAACACAGGCTCAAGTCACCCTTAACAAGAAATGAACACAAACCACAGAAACAACCTTTTCCACTGAGAGCAAAAGCCAAAAGGAAGAAGGGATACATCCCTAAAGTCTGGGAAAAGGAGACTTCAAATGGAGCAGAAAACACACGGAAATATAGGAGAAATGAAGAAACAAGGTAGAAACTCACAAGACCAAATAAACAAGGAGGAAATAAGCAAATTACCTGAAAAATAATTCAGAATAATGACAGTAAAGATGTTCCAAAGCCTCAAAAGTAGGATGTAGACTTTGCAAGAAACAATTAACACAATACGATTACCAAGGACCTAGAAGAAATAAAGAATAAATAATGAAGAGAGATGAATAACACATTACTGAAATTAAAAATACTCTAGAAGGAACCAATAGTAGAGTAACTGAGGTATAAGAACAGATAAGTGAGGTAGAGGACAGAATGGCAGAAATAACTGCTGAAGAGAAAAATAAAGGAAAAAGAATGAGAAGAAACTTATGACAGTATTAAACTCACCAATGTTTGAGTTATAGGGGTCTCAGAAGAAGAACAGAAAAAGAAAGGCACTGAGAACATTTTTGAGGAGATGATAGTTGAAAACTTCCTCAACATGGGACAGGAAATAGTCAATTAAGTCCAAGAAGCGCAGAGTCTAACACAGGATAAACCCTGGGAGAAAGATGCTGAGACACATACTAATCAAGCTAACAGATATTAAACACAAAGATTAAAAGCACAAGGTATAAAACACAATATTAAAAGCATCAAGGGAAAAGAAACAAGTAACACACAATGGAAAGCCCATACAAGTAACAGTAGATCTTTCTGCAAGCCAGCAGAAACTCTGCAAGCCAGAAGGTAATGTCAGGATATATTTAAAATACTGAAAAGAAAAACAAAAATCTACCATCAAGTCTACTCTATCCTTACTCTAGTAAGGATCTCATTTCAAAACTGATGGAGAAATGAAAAGCTTTACAGGAAAGCAAAATTTAAGAGAATTTAGGACCACCAATCCAGCATTACAACAAATACTATAGGGACTTATTTTATATATGTCGTAAACAAAAGAGAATGGAAAGACCTACAAAAACAATTAAGAAAATGTCAATAGAAACATATATATCAATAATTATTTTAAATGTAAATGAATTAAATTCTCCAACCAAAACATATAGACTGGATGAATGGATACAAAACCAAAACCCATATATTTGCTGCCTACAAGAGACCCATTTCAGACCTAGAGACATATACCAATTGAAAGCAATGAAAGCAAAAGGATGGAAAATGATACCCATGCAAATGGAAATCAAAAGAGGCCAGAGTGGCAATTCTCATTTCAGATATAATACTCTTTAAAGTAAAGAATATTGCCAGAGATAAAAAGGACTGTATATAATGATCAAGGGATCAATCTGAAAAGAAGACATAACAACTGTAAATATCTATGTATCCAACATAGAAGCACCTCCTTGCATGAGGCAAATACTAACAGATATAAAAATGGAGCTCGAGAAGAGCAAAATAATAGTAGGTGGCTTTAACACCCTGCTTATACTAATGGACAGAGCATGAAAAACAGAAAATCAATTAGAAAACACAAACCTTAAATGAAACATTAGGCCATTTGGATTATTGATATCTTTAGAATTTTCCATCCAAAAATGAAGAAGAATACACTTTCTTCTCAAGTGCACATGGAACATTCATTCTCCATGATAGACCACAGCTTGGGCCACAAATCATGCCTCAGTACATTTCAGGAAATTGAAATTGTACCAAGCAACTTCTCTGACCACAATGCTATGAGACTAGATATCAATTACAGGGAAAGAACTGCAAAAAACACAAAAACAAGGATAATAAGCAATACATTTCTAAATAATAAAGAAGTTATTGAAGAGATCAGAAGGGAAATCGAAAGATTCATAGAAAGAAATGACAACAAAAACACAATGACACAAAACCTATGGGATGTAGCAAAGCAGATCTAAGAGGGAAGTGTATAGCAATACAATCCTACTTGAAGGTACAAGAAAATTATAAAACAGAGAACCTAACTGTACACCTAAATCAGCTGGTAAAAGAACAACAGCAACAACAACAACAAGCCAAAAACAGTAAATGGAAATAAATTATAAGGATCAGAGCAGAAATAAATGAAAAAGAAGTGAAGGGACGCAGTCCTAAGGTGGCAGAGGAATAGGACGGGGAGACCACTTTCTCCCCCACAAATTCATTGAAAGAACATTTGAATGCTGAGCAAATTCCACAAAACAATTTCTGAATGCTGGCAGAGGATACCAGGCACCCAGAAAGGCAGCCCATTGTCTTCAAAAGGAGGTAGGAGAAAATATAAAAGATAAAAAGAGAGACAAAAGAGGCAGGGACTGAGATCTGTCCCAGGAAGGGAGTTTTAAAAGAGAAAGAAGTTTCCAAACACCAGGAAACACTCTCACCACAGGTCTGTGGCAAGTCTTGTGACCTCAGAGGGCAACATAACCAGGAAGAAAAATAAATAAATAAATACTTAAAACCCACAGATTACATGCCAATGGCAACTTCCAAGGGAGAAGCAGCCCAGAGGCTCACATCTGCCATTAGCAAGCAAGGGCTGGACAGGGAGGCACCAGCTGCATTGCATAGGGGAAGGCCTGGGCCTGAATGCCCTGAGGGCAATCTGAGGGAACTAAGGTGAGAAAGCAACCCAGACTGTGGGATAGCCAGAGAGAGACAGAAAAAGAGAGAGAAACTATCCCTTGAAAAGCCCTAACTTAAGACTCTGCCAGGCCCGCTGCTCACAGAACAGAACTAAGCAGAGCTAGTGGACTGGCTCATCCCCCAGCAGAGACAGGCAGGCGGGGGCAGCCAGAGCCAGAAGGAGGCAATAGTGGCCCCAGAGAGGCATCATCTACCAAACTGCAAGCAGGCTTTGTTGCTAACCAAGACTACTTGGGATTCTGGATGGTCGACATCTGCCGGGAGGGTTGCAGCCAGAGATCAGCTCCCCAGAAGAGACACCCGGCACACCTGAGAAGGCGCGTCCATTGTACACTCAGAAAACCGAGCAGCTGGGACGGGGGAGGCGATAAGATGCACCCCCTACCTGGGGGTGACTGCGCTCACCAAGGACCTGGTCACCTGAGCTGCTCAGACCTGGGAAGGGCATCAAACGTAGGCCCAACCAAGTCTGCGCCTTGTGGAGCACCCGAAAACCTGAGCCTAGCAACTTAGACCTGGGAAGTAAATGCAACCCAGGGCCCGCCTCAGATAGTTCCCGGCAGAGCAGCATAGAGCCTGAGAAGTGTAGAATGAAAGCACACACGCAGCGAGCGGGGGCAAACCCAGGGCGGCTGAAACACTGTGAGCACTTCCCATACACGCCAGTGGTATTTGTCTGCAGTGTTGCTCCCTCCTGACAGCACGACTGAACAAGTAAGCCTGAAAAAGTGACCACCATCACCCCCTTGTGTCAGGGCAGAGATTAGATGCTGAAGTGACCAGTAAACAGAAGAAGCTAAAATAAACAGAGGGATCCACTTTAGAAGTGATAGGTGCAACAGATTAAAACCCTGTAGTCAGCACCGACTACATAGGAAGGTGCCTATAGATCTTGAGAAGAAGTATAAGCCAGATCAAGGAACTATTTGAAGATGAATTGACCCCACGCTGTCAACAACAGTGCCAGAAAAATTCCTAGATATTTTTTTACTATTATAATTTTTTAATTTAAAAATTTTTAATATAAATTTATTCATTTTAATTGGAGGTTAATTGCTTTAAATATTGTATTGGTTTTGCCATACATCAACATGAATCTGCCACAGGTATACACATGTTCCCCATCCTGATCCCCCCTCCATCATCCCTCCCCATACCATCCCTCTGGGTCATCCCAGTGCACCACCCCTAAGCATCCTGTATCACGCATCGAACCTGGACTGGCGATTTGTTTCATATATGATATTATGCATGTTTCAATGTCATTCTCCCAAATCATCCCACCCTCTCCTCTCCCACAGAGTCCAAAAGACTGTTGAAATTTTTTAAAATTTTAAAGTCCTCTATTACTCCTTTAATTTTCATTTTTATAACTTACTTTTTTTATAACCTTGCAAAAAAAGACCATATTTTAAAGAAAACTTCATATATATATTTTATAATTTTTTGACTTTGATTTGTTTTTTTAATATCGTATTTTTGAGAATCTAACCTCTACTCTAGATTTTTAATCTTTGCTTTTTGGTATTTGTTATCAATTTGTATCTATAAGAACCCAATAGTCAGTACCCATTTTTACTTGGAAGTGAGATTTCTGGCTTGACTGCTCTCTCCCCCTTTTGACTCTGCTTTTTCTCCACCAGGTCGTCTCTATCTCCCCTCTCCCCCTTCTCTTCTCTATCCAACTCTGTGAATCTCTTTGTGTGTTCTGGACTGTGGAGAACACGTAGGGAACTGATTACTGGCTGGATCTGTCTCTCTCCTTTTCATTCCCCATTTTTGCCTCCTGGCCACATCAGTCTCCTTCCTCCCTCTTCTCTTCTCTGTGTAACTCCGTGAACATCTCTGAGGGATCCAGACTGTGGAGAGCACATAGGGAAGTGATTACTGGCTAACTTGCTCTCTCCCCTTCTGATTCCCCCTCTTCTCCTCCTGGTCACCTCTATTTCTCTCTTCCCTCTTCTCTTTTCCATCTAATTCTGTGGACCTCTCTGGGTGTCCCTCACTGTGGTGAATTTTTTCATCATTAACCTTTCTAGGTTAATTATCATTAGTGCTGCATAGATGGAGAAGTCTTGAGGCTACTGTAAGAATAAGACTGAAACCCAGAGGCAGGAGGCTTAAGTCCAAATCCTGAGAACACCAGAGAACTCCTGACTCCAGGGAACATTAATCAATAAGAGCTTATCAAAAGCCTCCATACCTACAATGAAAACAAGCACTACCCAAGAGCCAACAAGAACCAGAGCAAGACATACCATGCAAATTCTCCAGCAACACAAGAACATAGCCCTGAGCTTCAATATACAGGCTACCCAATGTCACACCAAACCCACTGACATCACAAAACCCACTACTGGACACTTCATTGCACTCCAGACAGAAGAAATCCAGCTCCACCCACCAGAACACTGACACAGCTTCCTTAACCAGGAAACTTTGACAAGCCACCTGTCCACCCCCACCCACAGTGAGGTACATCCACAATAAAGAGGAACCACAAACTGCCAGAGTAGGGAGAGGCCGCCCCAAACACAGCAATATAAACAAATACTCAGCAGGTAAAGGAACAGGATAAATGCCCACCAAGCCAAACAAAAGAGGAAGAGATAGGGAATCTACCTGATAAAGATTTCAGAAAAATGATAGTGAAAATGATCCAAAATTTTGAAAACAAAATGGAGTTACAGATAAATAGACTAGAGACAAGGATTGAGAAGATGCAAGAAATAAAGACCTAGAAGAAATAAAAAAGAGTCAATATATAATGAATAATTCAATAAATGAGATCACAAACACTCTGGAGGGAACCAACAGTAGAATAATGGAGGCAGAAGATAGGATTAGTGAGGTAGAAGATAGAATGGTAGAAATGAATCAGAGAGGAAAAAAGAAAAAAGAATTAAAAGAAATAAGGACAACCTCAGAGAACTCTGGGACAGTGTTAAATGCCCCAAGAATCGAATCATCAGCGTCCCAGAAGAAGAAGGCAAAAAGAAAGACCATTGAGAAAATACTTGAGGAAACAATATTTGAACACTTCCCTAAAATGGGTAAGGAAATAGTCACCCAGTCAAAGAAACCCAGAGAGTCCCAAACAGGATAAACCCGAGGCGAAACACCCCAAGACATATATTAATCACATTAACAAAGATCAAACACAAAGAACAAATATTAAAAGCAGCAAAGGAAAAACGAATATAACACACAACGGGATTCCCATCAGGATAACAGATGACCTTTCAATAGAAACTCTTTAGGCCAGAAGGGAATGGCAGGACATACTTAGAGTGGTGAAAGAGAAAAACCTACAACCCAGATTAGTGTACCCAGCAAGGATCTCATTCAAATATGAAGGAGAAATCAAAAGCTTTACAGACAAGTAAAAACTGAGAGAATTCAGGACCACCAACAGAGCTCTCCAACAAATGCTAAAGGATCTTCTCTAGACAAGAAACACAGAAAGGGTGTATAACCTCAAACCCAAAATAACAAAGTGAATGGCAACGGGATCATACTTATCAATAATTACCTTAAATATGAATGGGTTGAATGCCCCAACCAAAAAACAAAGACCGGTTGAATGGATATGAAAACAAGACCCCTATATATGTTGTCTACAAGAGACCCACCTCAAAACAAAGGACACATACAGACTGAAAGTGAAGGGCAGGGAAAGATATTTCATGCAAATGGAGACCAAAAGAAAGCAGGAGAAGCAATACTCATATCAGATAAAATAGACTTTAAAGTAAATGTTGTGAATAGAGACAAAGAAGGACACTACATAATGATCAAAGAATCAACCCAACAAGAAGATAAAACAATTATATATACACCCAACACAGGAGTAGCACAATATGTAAGAAAATGCTAACAAGTATGAAAGGAGAAATTAACAATAACACAATAATAATGGGGGACTTTAATACCCCACTCACACCTATGGGTAGATCCACTAAACAGAAAATTAACAAGGAAACAGAAACTTTAAATAATACAATAGACTAGTTAGACCTAATTGATATCTATAGGACATTTCACCCTAAAACAATGAATTTAACCTGTTTCTCAAGTGCACATGGAACCTTCTGCAGGATAGAGCACATCCTGGGCCATAAATCTAGCCTTGGTAAATTCAAAAAAACTGAAATCATTCCAAGCATCTTTTCTGACCACAATGCAGTAAGACTGGATGTCAACTACAGGAAAAAGAAACTATTAAAAATACAAACATATGGAGGCTGAACAACCTAGATGTCCATCAGCAGACAAATGGATAAGAAAGTAGTGGTACATATACACAATGGAATATTACTCCACCATTAAAAAGAATACATTTGTATCAGTTCTAATGAGGTGGATGAAACTGGAGCCTATTATTCAGAGTGAAGTAAGCCAGAAAGAAAAACACCAATACAGTATACTAACACATATATATGAAATTTAGAAAGGTGGTAACAGTAACCTATATGCAAGAGAGCAAAAGAGACACAGATGTATAGAACAGTCTTTTGGACTCTATGGGAAAGTGCCAAGGTGGGATGATTTGGGAGAATGGCATTGAAACATGTGTATTATCATATGTGAAATAGATTGCCAGTCCAGGTTTGATGCGTGAGACAGGGCACTTGGGGCTGATGCACTGGGATGACCCAGAGGAGTGGGAAGGGGAGGGAGGTGGGAGAGGTTTCAGGATGAGGAACACATGTATACCTATGGTGGGTCCATGTCAATGTATGGCAAAACCACTACAATATTGTAAGATAATTGGCCTCCAATTAAGATATATAAATTTATATTACAAAAAGAAAAAGAAGTGAAGGAAACAATAGTAAAGATTGATAACAAAAAGCAGGTTCTTTGAGAAGATAAAGAATCATTAGCCAGGCTCATCAAGAAAAAAAGGGTGAAAATAAAATCAACAGAATTAGGAATGAGAAAGGAGTGGTCACAACAGACAATGAAGAAATACAAAAGATCATAAGACTAATAAGAGCAACTGTATGCTAAGAAAATAGACAGCCTAGAGAAAATGGACAGATTTTTAGGAAAGTTCTACCTCCTTCAATTCAAGACTAAACCAGGAAGAAATAGTAATTATGAATAAGACAATTAGAAACACTGAAGTTTTGCCATACATTGACATGAAACCAATACAGTAAATAATAAATAAATAAATAAATAAATAAAGTAAAAATAAAAATTAAAAAAAAAGAAACACTGAAGTTGAAACTGTGATCAATAATCTCCCCCAAGACAAAAGCCCAAGGCCAGATGGCTTCACAGGTGAATTCCATAAAACATTAAGACAAGAGCTAATACCTATCCTTCCAAACTTTATAAAACACTATAAAACTCTTAAAAGAACACATAGGCAGAATACTGTATGACATAAATAACAGCATGATCTTTCATGACTCACCTCCTAAAATAATGGAAATAAAACCCAAAATAAATAAGTGGGACCTAATTACACTTTTAAGATTTTTCACAGCAAAGGAATCTATAAACAAAGTGTAAAGACAACCCTCAGGATGGAACAAAATAAAAGCAAAGGAAACAATTGCTGAATTACTAATTTCAAAAATATGCAAGCAGCTCATACAACTCAATACCAGAAAAACAAACAAGCCCATCAAAAAGTGGGCAAAAGACTTAAACAGACATTTCTCGAAAGAAGACCTCTCAGTTCAGTTCAGTTCAGTGGTACAGTCGTGTCCTACTCTTTGTGACCCCATTAATTACAGCACTCCAGACCTCCCTGTCCATCACCAACTCCCGGAGTTCACCCAAACTGATGTCCATCGAGTCGGTGATGCCATCCAGCCATCTCATCCTCTGTCGTCCCCTTTTCCTCCTGCCCCCAATCCCTCCCAGCATCAGAGTCTTTTCCAATTGGTCAACACTTCGCCTGAGGTGGCCAAAGTACTGGAGTTTCAGCTTTAGCACCATACCCTCCAAAGAAATCCCAGGACTGATCTCCTTCAGAATGGACTGGTTGGATCTCCTTGCAGTCCAAGGGACTCTCAAGAGTCTTCTTCAACACCACAGTTCAAAAGCATCAATAAACCCATGAACATCACTCATTATTAGAGACATGCTACTCAAAGCTACTATGAGATATCACCTCACACCAGAAAAAATGGCCATAATCAAAAAATTCATAAAGAAGAAATGTTGAAGAGGGTCTGGAGAAAGGGAACCTTTCTGCGCTTCTGGTGGGAATGTAAATTGACACAGCCACTATGGAAGATAGTATGGAGATTCCTTAAAATAAAACTAGGAATAAAACCACCCTATGACCTAGCAATACCACTACTAGGCATATACCCTGAAGAAATCAAAACTAAAAAAGACACCTGTACCCCAGTGTTCACTGTAGCACTATACATGATAGACAATGCATGCAAACAACCTAGATATCCATCGACAGTTTAATAGACAAAGAAACGATGGTGCATATATACAATGGAATACTGCTCAGGCATAAAAAGGAGTGCGTTTGAGCCAGTTCTGATGAGGTGGAAGAACCTAGAGTCTATAATACACAGCGAAGTAAGGCAGAAAGAGAAAAACCTATGCTGTATATTAATGTACTTATAAGCGTGGTACTGATGAACTTGTTCACAGAGCAGCAATGGAGATACAGACATAGAGAACAGGCTTATGGACAAAGGTGGGGGAGAAGAGGGAGAGGGTGATGAATGCAGAGCAGCATGGATGCATACACACTAACATATGCAAACAGATACCAACAGGAATTTGCTGCCTGACTCCGGGAACACAAACCAGGGCTCTGTGACAACCTAGATGTGGTGGGAATGGGTGAGAGGTGGGAGGGAGATTCACGAGGGAGAGGATATATGTACAACTATGGTTACTTCATATGGGGAAGGCAACGGGACCCGACTCCAGTACTCTTGCCTGGAAAATCCCATGGATGGAGGAGCCTGATGGGCTGCAGTCCATGGGGTCGCTAAGAGTCGGACACGACTGAGCAACTTCACTCTCTCTTTTCACCTTCATGCACTGGAGAAGGAAATGGCAACCCACTCCAGTGTCCTTGCCTGGAGAATCCCAGGGACGGGGGAGCCTGGTGGGCTGCCATCTATGGGGTCGCACAGAGTTGGACACGACTGAAGTGACTTAGCATGGTTACTTCATGTTGATGTATGACAGACTCAAACAAATATTGTAATGCAATCATCAATCACTTAAAACAAGCAAATATTTTTTAAAAAGAAAATAAGCAGGAAGTTCTCCCCTAAAACTTTAAGAAGTGGCACAGTTCAGTTACTCATACAAGGTCAGCTGTCAGGTTTGCTGTTGATCAATCACTAACCAGTGTCTGACTCTGTGACCCCATGGACTGTAGCACGCCAGGCTCCTCTGTCCTCTACTGTCTCATGAAATCTTTCATGTCCATTCAGTCTATGATGCTATCTAACCCATCTCATCCTTTGCCACCCCCTTCTTTTGCCTTCAATCTTTCTCAGCATCAGGGTCTTTTCCAATGAGTCAGCTCTTTGCATCAGGTGGTCAGAGTATTGGAGCTTCAGCTTCAGCATCACTCCTTCCAATGAATATTCAGGATTGATTTCCTTTACAATTGACTGGTTTGATCTTACATTTCAAAGACTCTCAAGAGTCTTCTCCAGCACTGCAATTCAAAAGCATCATTTCCTCAGTGCTCAACTTTCTTTATGGTGCAACTCTCAGATCCATCCATGACTACTGGAAAAACCATAGCTTTGACTGAATGGGCCTTGTCTGGAATCTGATGTCTCTGTTTCAGTACACTGTCTCAATGACTGCAGCCATGAAATTAAAACATGCTTGCTCCTTTAAAGAGGGTTACAACAAACCTAGACAGGTGTCAAGTTAGTAAATGGTACTTAGGAAGGACAGGGAAGCCTGGTATGCTGCAGTCCATGGGGTTGCAAAGAGTCAGACACGACTGAGTGACTGACCCACAACAACAACAACAACAACAACAACCACATATGAAGAAGACAGTGGAGGGAAGACAAGAAGCATAATTGAAACTGTGCAAAGCTCAGTTTGTGAAACTGAACATTTTCAGTTACCACACTTAGCTGTAAGTTTATTCCCACTGAGGACAAGTCTATTTGTTATCCCAACTGAAATACGCTATTCAAGTAGATTGATGATCTTTTCTATCATGATGTGTATGTGTAAGTTTTCCATACCTCCAAGCAATTCTCCAACACAAGCTGAGTATCCTATAATTTAGTACATACTATTATCATCTACCTGGAACTGCTTCAGATCCCCGAGGTTAAGGGCTCAGTCCCACAAACATGCCACCCTCCCCACTTCAGAAGCCGATGACAAATCCATGTGACCCTGCACTCCTGGTCTAATCATTAAGATTGGATGTAGCTACAACTTCGTCTTCAGGTTCAGTTATTTTGCTAGTGTGGCCCCTGGAACTCAAAAGAAACTCACTGGATTAACTCATGACCAGCCAGATGGAAGGGAGGCCCAGGGCAAGGTGTGATAGAAGTTATTAGAAGACAGCAGGAAGCTACTAAGTGCAGAGCTTCCATGCTCTTCCAGGGCTCCACACTCCCAGTTCCTCTAAGCTATGAGTCCTGGAGGTTCTCAAACCAGCACATCACTACATGGGCATAAATTATTTATTTATTCACCATTGCTAACTGAGGAAACCTCCAGTCCCTTGCCCTTCGCTAGACATCAGGAGGGTAGGATCCTGGTTTTAACCATCTAGTCATATGGTTGGTTCCCCGGGCAACTAGCCTCCATCTCTAGAAGATTTCTAAAAGTCACTGTATTAATATAAGTGTTAACATATTAACATAACAAAAGTGTTAACATATTAACATAACAAAAGACATATAGGAAATTCCAAGAGTTTCTGGAGTTCTGTGCCCAAAATGGGGATAAAGACCAACTATATCTTTTTTTATTGAAAATCACAACATCACAAACCGCAACATTGTTGCAAATTTGTTGGGATGGTACATATTGGCACTGTATCATATCAATGGCTGTATATTGAACAAAGAAAATTTCTATTTGTCTTTGCAAGAACTTGATTTCTTGTATTTCTCTTTTACCAAGTATTTGTGTTTGTGTTAGTATTAGTGTTAGGTTGTCTGCATTTGTTAAGATGTACAATCACTAATAACATTCTTTTTTCAGGCTTACAAATTCTTATTCTGCCAAAGTGCAAGGTTTAGGTCATAGTATAAGATCTTTTCACCAGAAAAATGGATATTTCCCTTTCCTGGAAGTGGAAAGTAACTATCTGTTGTCTTAAGCCTTTTATGTCATTGAACTGTCAGGAACAGAAATCGATATGAACACAGGCTGGGGACATTGAACTCAGCCACCAAACGGCCATTGTCTATTGCTACATGATGTGCACAGGATAAGGATATTCTCTGAGGCTTCTCCCTTGCACACTTTTCAATGTTCATATTAAGGTTAATAGAAGACAGCAGGAACCGATTTTTAAGTGTGAGATCCCTCTAGATTCTGACCACTTGGAAATGAAGTTTAAGTTAACCCCACAAAGTAAGGGACATGGACTTTTTCATTGCCAGCTGAAGAGAAGGCAGATATATTATCAGGTGTATAAAAACGAATTTATAATTTCAACAGAGTCTACTTTTGAGTCTACTTTGAGGATTGTTTCATTGTGCTTTCTAGTTTCTTATAAACATACTTGTAAAATTTTAACCACATTTTCCTCTTTGCCCTTATGGTTTTAAAGAAAAATCATTCCCTTTTTCAAAATACAAGACACCTGTGTGGAGTTGTGACTAAATTAAAAAGGTAATAATATCACCAAATATAAATAAGGTGACTCTTGGAAGTTTTAACTTCAGCCTGTAGAAAGAGAACAAAGGAATCTTCATTTTAGGAGACAGATTTATTATTGTTATGTAGAAGCATCATTGTTGTTACTGTGGTGGACAATGGTGAACTACACTGATTATTTACTGGTGTTGCCAAGCACCACATCCACCTTCTACACACTGCTATGCCCTCTTAGAGGTTAGCGCTTATAAACTATGTTTCAGATTCTTTTGATTTTCAGGTTTTCCCTGAGTTTTGCCCATAGGTTGGAGTGGGAAATCAGAAACAAGAAGACTTCTCCAGCTCTACCAGTGAGGCAGTTGCCCACAGTAGTTAGAGACAGAAATCTGGTGAGAGATCACGTGGAGATGTGGTGATCCAGAGGGAAAATCCTGTTAGATTCCTGCTAGCCTGTTCCTCTTCTTCTCTAGACCCAGAAAGTGAAAGTGAGTGAAGTCGCTCAGTCGTGTCCGACTCTTTGCCACCCCATGGACTGTAGCCTACCAGGCTCCTCTGTCCATGGGATTTTCCAGGCAATAGTACTGGAGTGGATTGCCATTTCCTAGACCCAGAACTAACTGCAAAACCGTATCTCCAACAACAGAGGGGTGGTTGGAAGCTGAAGGTACATCCAGGAGCAGTAGAACCTCGTGTTTCTGGATCTAGCACAAGTTTCCCAAGCTGGTAAGTTTTTATTATGATTTGGACTTTTTGCATTGTGCAGTGTCCTTTGTTCCTCTGTCGTGAGCTTATTCTCTCAGTTCTCTCAGACTCCTTGCAACCTCATGGACAGTAGCCTGCCAGGTTCTTCTGTCCATGGAATTCTTCAGGCAAGAGTACTGCAGTGGATTGCCATGCCCTCCTCCAGGGGATTTTCCCGAGCCAGGGATCCAACCTGCATCTCCTGTGTCTCCTGCATTGCAGGTGGATTCTTCACCTGCTGAGCCATTTGTTCCATTCAGTTCAGTTCAGCCGCTCATTCGTGTCCGACTCTTTGCGACCCCATGCATCAAAGCACGCCAGGCCTACCTGTCCCTCACCAACTCCCGGAGTTCACTCAAACTCACGTCCATCGAGTCGGTAATGCCATCCAGCTATCTCATCCTCTGTTGTCCCCTTCTCTTCCTTCCCCCAATCCCTCCCAGCATCAGGGTCTTTTCCAATGAGTCAACACTTTGGCATGAGGTGGCTAAAGTACTGGAGTTTCAGCTTCAGCATCAGTCCTTCCAATGAACACCCAGGACTGATCTCCTTAGGAATGGACTGGTTGGACCTCCTTGCAGTCCAAGGTACTCTCAGGAGTCTTCTCCAACACCACAGTTCAAAAGCATCAATTTTTCGCCGCTCAGCTTTCTTCACAGTCGAACTCTCACATCCATACATGACCACTGGAAAAACCATAGCCTTGACTAGACGGATCTTTGTTGGCAAAGTAATGTCTCTACTCTTCAATATGCTATCTAGGTTGGTCATAAATTTCCTTCCAAGAAGTAAGTGTCTTTTAATTTCATGGCTGCAGTCACCATCTGCAGTGAATTTGAAGCCCAAAAATTTCTTGTTAAATCTAAATTCTAACTTACCTCATAATACTCTGTCTCGCTCCCCACATCTCTCCCTGTCTCTGTCTCCTCCAAGACTGACCAATTGCAGTGCATAAATCAAGTTTAGTTTCCTAGGTCACTCTGATTAGGTGTGCTCCTTGTATAAAGACAGAATAAAGTTAAGTCAGTTGAAGGACCCTTTTTTAATAGACAATTTCACACTGCACATGCTTATAAATATGACTCATGTTTGGTGGAAACTGCTATAGCATCTTATGTTGAAATATATACACTCCTCTTTCCTTTTGTGCTTTTACATTTACTTTGTTATCTGCAAAAGTTTTGTGCTTTTCTATATGTCTAAACCTGTATAGCATATTTCATAGAACACCATTCCTGTTTTCATTATACTCCACCTTTTGACATCTTACTACCAGTTGTTAAGTGGAATGTTTGAACACTCACCTACTTCTCAGTGGTCAGTGTTTTTATTCCATTCATCTCTTCCCTCTCCAACCAGGATTTGGTTACATTCTTTCTACTTTGCAGAATATTTAATTCATACAAATATAAGTTTATCCATGCCCCATTTTCTTATTTCAGTCTCAGCTCTGGAAAAAAATATACAAAATGTTTAACATCATGTGACATTGCCTATTTCCCCCATCATCTTTTGAAATGTATATTAAAGCAAAAAGAGTCTCAGAATCTTCAAGGCCCTTCCTTCCTTGCCCACGGAATAATTAAAAAACAACAACAACAACAAAACACCTTCTTTAGAGGCTGAACAGTGCTATCTGGTGAATAAGCTTCATTTTGTTGTTCAGTCACTTTTGTACCACTATTTGCAACCCTTTGGACAGCACCTCACCAGGCTTTCTTGTCTCTCACTATCTCTAGCAGTTTGCTCAAATTCATATCCATTGGGTCAATGATGCCATCCAATCTCATCCTCTGTCAACCCCTTCTCCTCCTTCCTCAATCTTTCCTAACATCAAGGTCTTTTCCAGTGAGTTAGCTCTTCACATCAGGTGGCCCAAGTATTGGAGCTTCAGCTTCAGCATCAGTCCTTCAAT